>NW_018165313.1:2007832-2040456 GCF_001263595.1 Phalaenopsis equestris | reverse complement strand
CCAACTGATGGCCAAAATGACCATGCCTTGTATATATTTTTTTTTCTCAAGAAAATTTGAGGAGTGGACCTGTAGTGGGAGTCAAATTGGCAGTTTTCAGATTCACCTTTTAGAATACTCATTTGAAAATGTTGATAACATAACTTTTACTCAATCAATATACTTCTATCTAATAACCGACAATAAAGACATGACTAGTACGACATCATTGAAGGCATTCCCATTTACCAGTCTCCGTTATGGGCATGACCTTAGAATAAGATGTTATGAAGGTTGTAATCACGTTTACTTCTCCCGATTAGACTTGTTTGAGATAGCTGTATTGAGATTATTCTACTATTGCTCTTCCAAGAATGGTTGATACCGCGCCAACAGATGGATTGCTTGGGCCAAAAATGGCTTATTGTCTGCCTCTTCATGGGCACCTTTCTTGCTCCTTTTTTTGTGTTCAGTCACAATTAATCCACTTGATTTTTTTTATTTGACCAGTCTCTCAAATGTCGACAATTCTGTGTCATGCATGTGATCTCTATGAACCACACAATATTTTGCAGTTTCTCTAAGATATGCTCCCACTCTTATGGGTGTTGAATTCTCGAATATATATTTATCATATGGTCTAGCTCAAGTACCCCACTTATCGTGGGGTAATCATCGGGTGTTGATGGAGGAGAGTCTTCCGCTCGTCCCTTTGGATAGACTTTTGCTCGTCCCGTCAAATGCTCTCTCATTGTGGCATAGCCTGACAGAGATTTGTGTTTCCTTGTTATGGATGACGATCTTTAGTGTTTGCTCAAGTGTTCAAGTCCTTCACTGGCAGTATGTGTGGTTATGAAAAATGTGTCCTTTCTATTTTTTAATTTTTGGATCAAATTTTATTGTCGCCTAGACCTTGTTGGAAGGTCCGCCTTGTTGTAGTGTCTCCTAGCACATAGGTAACTTGTGGTAGAGCACGTGCTGCATTGCTGTATTAGTCAATGCCAATATGAGTGTTGAAAAGTTCCAATAACTCTACCAACTTATATGGGTGTTGCAGGTTGAGGACATTCTTGAATGTTCCATCTCACAAGGCTTGCATGAGTCGACTTGGGACACTATAAGTTTTAAATTATTGACTTGCAGCATCTCTCTTCAAAATCCCACAATCAAGTTCTTGAAGGACTCCACCAACTCTTGTCTTATTTTTAGAAGAGATTGTTCGTTCATTAGTGGCTTTTGGGCACTAATAGTCTTGAGCACATATATCCTCTTGAAATTAGCCAAAAAGCGATGGATGCTAGCAGGAGATGTGATAATCACAAAAGAGGTATTTGTTAAAGTTGGTGAAAAAACACTGTTGATATCAAATAACAAGATGTTCGACTCAAAGTAGTCCACTTGCTTGTTTATGCTCATTTTTCCTTTGTATGAATCTTTATGTGGTATCTTAAACTTCACTGGGGTTTGGCTTTTGCTATCTTCTTGTAAGATACATTTGTCAACTTGGGCCTCTACCTTTTGACTCGCCTTGGTGGGGAATGAACTCCTCATTATTGTCGGGGTAGTAAGTCTTGTCCAAACCAGATGTAAAGGTTTGTGCTTTAGCTCTTGAGAGATGCCCTTGTATAATTGAATTCAAAGAGCCTTTTGGTGTCTTTACCCTAGGGAATGCTCTAGGAACCCGCTCTGAAGTTCCATGTATCATTCTCGTGTTTCTTTCTTTTATCTCTGTAATCCATTCATTCGCAAAAAAACTCTTAATTTTTCACGTTCAGGGATTTTTCTTTGTTAAGTTGCTCTTATTCTCTTAGTGCTTGGTTTCTAGTTCTTGTGATCAGTTTGCGTTTATCAGCTTGAAAGGATCTTAGTTCCGCATCTGTTCATATAAGTACTTGAATCTTACTTATGAGACTCAAAGGACCTTAGAAAAGCCTCGAGTAAAGAGAAAGAAGAAATGGAAGAAGGAAAGAAATTTCGAAGGATTTTATTTTCATGCTAGAAGCTAACAATGTTATCTTATGTCTAGGGGTGTCAATTCAAGTTCATGGGTCAGGTTAGTGTTTGACCTGAAATGGTTTCGACCCAAATATTAAATGGGTCGGGAAGTCTAATTCAAACCCGACTCACTTCAAACCGACTTACTCGAGCTGACCCGCATAACTTATTTAATAGATGCATAATAGTTATTTGGGTCATATTCTAGTTAATTTAGAGTCAATTTTGGATCAAATTCGAGTTGTCGAGTCATATTCAGGTCAATTTTTAGTTGATTGGTCAGTTTTGTGTTAATTTTGGGTTGGCGGGTAATCTAGAACCTCATATCAAAAAAATTAAATGTGTTGGGTTTTAGACTTGAGCTTGATTTGAAAATTTATTGGATCAACTTGAACTGAAGATTTTTCAAGTTGGGTTTAAGTCGAGTTGACGTGTCAGGTCAATTTTTGACACCTCTATCTGCGCCCTTTATAAATAATGACCCTTTGACTGATATTTGTATGATTTTTTTTAGCGCTACAAGAGAAACAATACTTCAATGTAATAATATAAATAAATAAATAAATACATAAAGGGCACAAATAGGGAATGAAGAACACAATATATAGGACAGGGGTAGAAGAGATCCTTTCCTTGGCTTGAACCACGACCTGATACTAAGGATGACCTCGTTTCCAAAAAATATGCTGGTATATGAATGAGCTTGATTTGAAAATTTATTGGATCAACTTGAACTGAAGATTTTTCAAGTTGGGTTTAAGTCGAGTTGACGTGTCAGGTCAATTTTTGACACCTGTATCTGCGCCCTTTATAAATAATGACCCTTTGACTGATATTTATATGATTTTTTTTAGCGCTACAAGAGAAACTATACTTCAATGTAATAATATAAATAAATAAATAAAGGGCACAAATAGGGAATGAAGAAGACAATATATAGGACAGGGGTAGAAGAGATCCTTTCCTTGGCTTGAACCACGACCTGATACTAAGGATGACCTCGTTTCCAAAAAATATGCTGGTATATGAATGTTATAAACATGTGGATTTAGCTATCAGAATTTTAGGAAGTAGACATGGACCATTGCTTTTGCGAATACTTCACAAATTTAACCAATTGAATATGTGGAGTCATTGTCTAACTAGATGGATTTTTTCTATGCTTTAGGTGAGCACCTTTTGAGCTGGGACGAGAGTAACTTTGAGAACAGTGTACAGTGATTCCTGGTGAATTAATCTGGTATTCTTGGTTTTACTCTGAAGTGTATATTTGTGCATAAGTCAAAATTTTTTTTATAGTATTGGTGTATAATATAATAGGTGTAACTATTATTTTAGATAGAGATGATTTATGTTCTTATAAATGGGGATATTCTTCACTTGTTTCATTTTTGTATTTTCATGAAGCATGTGTTCAAAAAATTGGCACGAAGAGATTTTTCTTGGATTTTGAAGGAAGTTTGACCTTGACCCAGCCTTCCTCGTTCATCCCTTTATTTTCTGCAGCTCATGTCCGATCATGCCTGCATACCAATTGCTTATGTGCAACTTGCATTCCACTCGCTCTTAGCTTTCCATAGTTTTGCTTCTGGCATCTGCTTCCTGCATTTGCTTTGTACACTCCTCATGCCAGCATGTCACCATGCTTCATGTATTTCTCAGCTATGCTCGCATTCCTAGTACTTGTGTTTGTATATCTTTCTCATGACTGGTTCTGCTTGCTGACATGCTTTCTCTTTTACAACATAGTTTCGTTCTCTTAGGCCTTATTGGAAGGAGTTTTTTTAGTGCTTTCCATTTTGCAGAAAGTTAGAAAGTCATTTTATTTTTTTCTGTAATACTTTCATAAAGCGCTTTTAAAGAAATCCATTTCTTTCATAAGTTTGCTATTTATCTTTAGCTTTAGGCTTCTTTTGGCTGAGCTTCTGTTTGTGCAAAAGTTTGTTTTGAAGTTATTTATTGAGAGTCTGTGCTTTAAAGCTATTGGGAAACAATCTGATTTTTTTAAAAAGGGCTTTTATAAAAGTATTAAAATCAAACAAAAAATAAATGATTTCTAACTTTTTTGTAAAATGAAAAGCACTAAAAAATCTCATTTGAATGAGGCCCTAGAGCATCTTTTCAAAAAACGCATTTTGGACAAACCTTTGTAAAGAACTGAAGCTCTGCCAAATGAAGCCTTAGAGCATGACATCTTTATAAATTTTCCACTCACATTCTTCTCCTCATCATTTCAAAAAAAATATCATGGTACCCCTTTTTCGATTAATCAATGATCATTTCTACGCATCAATACCAATATAAGATTCAATTGTATCAACTATCCCCTACATTCAGTTATCACGACAAATTTTGTGCCCTTCATCTCTCTCCTCCAAGTAGTGATGGCACCATGAAGTTCTTCAAGTGACTAGCATCTTATTGCGTTGTTCTTACCCAATTACTTAGAAATCTACAACCATCTATTGACTTAGTTATATGTTTCTTGATTTAGTCAAAAGATAGATAGTTTTCATTGATCCACATATTTTCATGAAGTAGTGTTTCACAAGTGAATGCTCTATACTTTAACATATATTCTTTCAATCAAAATGACATCACAATTAAGAGTATTGTATTGCACTTAGAGGGAAACAAAACGAGTTATTTCATTATAAAACCTTCACCATTGATCTGACTATTTGGCAAAATCACATTGAATGTTTATTTGTCTCCAGTTTTATACTCGTCATGAATCCTTCTTTATAAGGTGTATTATCTCAATTGATGGCAAACTCTATGGTTCCTAACATTGTTATTGCTCTCTCTCAGGTTATTCAAATCATAGAACTGCCTACTATCGACCAATCTATTTTGGTTGCTTACTCCTAGAGTGGTTGCGGGACTTGTAGCTGGTGGTCATTCTAATGGCTGTTTATCACACGCTCTCATTGCAGCCACACTAGCTATCCTCTAGAATGCTGTTGGGAGAACTTTAGTTATCTTTCCATTGTTCAACATACTTCTACAACCAATCTAAAATTATTTACTTCTTTTGTTGCCCCATCATTGAGATCAGTTTCTCTCAATGAAGCTTTGTGAATCCTTCAATAATGGCAGCAACTCATGATTTCTCTTCCTCTAGATCCATTGCAGGCATGCAATTGTCTTTACCGGTAACCACAAACTCTTTATTTTTATTAACACTACTTGTTTTTTTCCTTTTTGTTTGCAGTTGATGGTTCCCATTCCACTATCTATGGAAAAGCATTGTGAATCCCTTTTGAATTGTTTCTCTCTTAGATATTTATGTGTCTTGTACATTCATGGCCTATAAAGACTCATTTTTATTACGCAATCTTCTTTCTATCTCTCATTATGCCTTTTATGATGTAAGCTCAAAGAAGTTGATTGGTGGAGGTTTTGAAGCTAGTGGAGTATACTACCAAATGACAAATGTTTTTTGTTCCCTCTTCTTCATAGGTATTCCTTTCACTAACAATATTGGTGGAGGTTTTGAGATTGTCTTTTTTTCATCATCTTTGCTCATATTCGATTGTCATCCTACAAGTTTGGTAAACATCATCGTTTGTCCTTTCTATCTTGGATAGCTAGTTATCTTTCTCTTTCCTTTGATTTAGTTCACCTAAACATTTAAGTTCCTAATACTATCTTTACTCATAGAGGATTATTCTACTTTATCACATTCATTGATGATTTTTTGGATGTTACTTTGCTTTACTTATTCAAATATTTGCTTATAGATTACTCATGTATTTCAAAATTTCTATAAAAAAATATAGCATCAATTTTCCATCTTAATCAAACTTTATTCATTAATAATACTTTCAAATTCATCCAATCTTAGTTTCACACTTTCTGGTTTGCTAATGGTATTATTCATCAGAGTTCATACCTTCTACACATCTTAACATAATGGTTTTGTTGAGTGTAAAGGCCACCACTTTCTTGATGTTATGAGGATTTTAATGCTTCATATGAATGTCCGTTGTCAATTTTGGGGAAATGTTACTTTGACAAAATACAATCCCTTCTATTCTCGACAACATCTCATCCATCTCCACTCTTTATGAAGGTCAAGTTGTTTCCCCCATTTAATAAATATTTTTTATTTTTATTTATTTTGTTTTTACATTGCGTTTGCTTGACACTCATCTTGTGTTATTCGATGTATTTTTTTAATATTCTCACACCTCAAAAAGGTTTTCGATGCTACGATCCCATTTTTATAAGGCCACACTTTTATTTTATTCTTCATACACTTTTGAGTCATCCTCAGTGACCGTTCCTCTATTTTTGTAAGCTCCTCTATCTCCCTCCACGACAAAACCTTCCACCAGATTTTTAGCTTCAATTGCACATTCACCTGTTGATTAGCATTCTTATCTACTTTTACCAATCTTTTTAATGAAAGATTAAAGACGATGTCTTATTGATCCCATTCACTCATATATGTCATTTGATAATTTATCAACTTTATTCCATATATTTGCTTTGTTATTATTATATGCATATTTTCTCAGGACTTACCAAAATGTCCATAGAATCTGGAAACACACTTAAAATGGTTTTTCTTCTCTTTCATATTTCACAGGATTTGATTGTTTATTCTTCCTATGGTCAAACCATTGTTCGTCGTTCATACTGATGTCTTGATCAGTCTCTGCAAAGCTTGATTTCTTGCTAGAGGATTTACCTTGGTATATAAGATATACTATTTTTACACCACGTCCCTAGTTGTCTGAATTAACTCCATCAATATTTTGTGGCCATCATTCAATAATGGATTATGTTATAAATGGATGTGAGTATTGTCTTCATTAATAGTGATCTATAAGAGGCATTTTATATGCAGTAACCTTTAGCGCATGTTGATTGGAGGAAGATTTTTATTTGCCTATTTATTAAGGCTATTTATGAACTTTAATTCGATCTGCAAACTTGGTTTGATAAAAATTGTAGTCTTAATTGAGATTAGTCTTTATATTAGTCTTATTTGAAACCCCAAACATTGCTGGCTGTTGCTCAACCCACACCTTCGTCTGCTTTGGTTCGTGCACGTCAGTGGGCTCACGTCGATTGTCTTCCATACTCAATGCTCAGCTCGTACACACTTCACGTCACTAGATCGACTTCTGTATTCTCTGATTGCTCATCTCTGCACATTATTGCTTGTCTCCCTCACACGAACTCAGCATGACACCCTACTCAAAATCAAATTGCTCGCCACTTATTACCCATTTGTATGTTCACATCTCGCTAACCTCTCTTCGTCTCCTAATTGATGGGATCGTCTTGTCGGTCATGTCGAATCGATGTAGTCAATTCAAATTAGTCTATAATTATTATTATAAGTCTGTCAAATCGATGAAGTCAATTTGAATTAGTTTATTATTATTATTTTGGTTATTACAATCTGATCACCAAAAAGTTAATAAACAAATTGTGGCTAATTAATGCTGAAGCTGAATAGAAAGCTACAACTCACTTTGCGTGTGAAAATATGTGAATAAAAATTCTTCTATAACCTTTACTTAGCCTATTACACTATATTGTGATAAATATATTGCAGTTCCTATTACACTATATTGTGATAATTATATTGCAGTTCCTATTACACTATATTGTGATAATTATATTGCAGTTCCTATTACACTATATTGTGATAATTATATTGCAGTTAAATTGCCAATAATTTTATCTATTTATGAACGAACTAAATATGTTGAAGTTGTTCGTCATTTCATAGAAATGTGATTTCATAGAACTTGTTAATTTAGTTTCTTGTTCAGAATGAATAGGGGATATCGATATCAAAGTTGTGGTCACCTTCTTGTTTTCTTCTTAACTCTCGTGCATGCCGACACAAGTCCAAATATTTAGTCCATAAGATATTAAATGGGTTTCCCTCTAATATACACATCCAAAACAATTTAACAATTGGTCTGAAAATCAAGATTATGAGGTTAAACATACTTTGACACAAATGGAGGGATATGCGTATGTCTTACGAAATCTATATATTCAACGGCTATTGCTCATTTTTCCTTTTTCGAATGTGTGCGAGTCCATTTTCTCTACTCAATGGCTTCCATTCAGAATATGCTTCCACCTTTTAACTTGTTTTTTCAAGTTTGGCACAACTAATAGTGTAGCTACCTTTTGCTGGGTGTTTCTTGCATAATTCTTTTATATTTTCATACCTTACAATTCATCAAAGTTGAATCGAGTTTTTTTAAATTTGTTTTTCTTTGACAAAAAAGATCGTAGGTCCTCCAGATTTTCTGGGAACATTACTCCGGTAAACCCCAAACCTGTTAAGCGGCACGTTACGTAGAGATATCGATCCTTATTCTCAATGTCGCTGCGCCTGCGTGTTACCATGTGGACAAGACTACATGCTTTGCACAAAAGAAATACATGGCTTAAGACAGTCAATGAGGCTACTCTTCAAGTTCATACTTTCAAAGATACTCATAAGACAAAGATGGCAACCTAAGTTAACTGTATTCATCAGAAGGAAGCTTTCATAGATAGGAAAGTGCATTTTCAGAAAAAAGATGTATTGCGGCATATATAAATTTTTTATGTGAAATTTGACAATGATCTCCTAGACAGAAGATTATAAGCTGTTGATCTCCCGAGTTTTATGAAACTTTGATAGCCTAGAATTGATAATAAGGCAGCCCTGTAAGATACAGAAGGATAAGAAGGAGATATTATATAGTAGCTCCTAATGTTTTGTAGGAATACGTGTTTGATTAGTTTGTTATGCTTATTATAAATTTGAATTCTCTTCTGCAAAATGCGTTTGGCGAAAAAAGACATGATTGCCCTTCTTGTACAGAATTAAGCTTCCTGATTAATGCCCCCCTTAACCATTGTTTATCAGATTATTTGATGAGATGTTAAATATTTGATCTTGTTGCTACCTTCTAAGCCCTTTTTTTTGAAAAAAAAAACCTGTTTTCGTGATTTCCAGGCTTTGTCACTTGGCTTTGTGAGTGTTTCTGCATGTCTTATGTGGATAAAGCCATGTCTGGTCGAAGCCCATCCCCAAATATAAAAATTCCCGAAATAACTTGCCCCAGTGGAGCCATGTCTGTCACTTCTTCCATTGAACCGACTCCCTTGCCAGCAGTACAAGGTGAGAATTTACATGGGCCTGTTGCCATTCTTTGGGACATCGAAAACTGTCCAGTTCCCAGCGATGTTAGACCTGAAGATGTTGCTGGCAACATTCGTCTGGCATTGAGAGCACACCCTTTGATCAAAGGAGCTGTGACAATGTTTTCCGCATACGGGGACTTCAATTCCTTTCCTCGTAGGCTAAGAGAGGGATGCCAAAGGACTGGCGTTAAGCTTGTCGATGTGCCAAATGGTAGAAAAGATGCTGCTCACAAGGCTATTTTGGTTGATACATTCCTACTTGCCCTCGACAATCATCCACCTTCTTCAATTATGTTGATCTCCGGGGATGTGGATTTCGCTCCTGCTTTGCATATACTGGGACAACGTGGTTACATGGTGATTCTTGTCATCCCTTCTAAAGTTTTTGTCTCATCCGCTTTGTGCAGTGCTGGCAGGTACGTATGGGACTGGTCGTGCATTGCCCATGGAGAAGGTTTTGTCTCTTCGAGAACTGGTTTAACGCGGGGATCCGAGCTTTCCGGCTATCTTATGGGTAACAATTTTGATGACTGCCATGATGTTCAGATTGAAGAAGAAGCCATTGTTTATAAAGGAAGTTACAATTCCAGTAACACTAGGGACCTGTCTGTGGTATCCCAGACGTCCTCTGAATACAATATTAATTATTCAATGCCTGCAGCATTCCTTTCCTCCTCAAAGTTTCAAGGCCAACCTTCTAGAATGAATGAAGCTTCTTCAAGGGATCAGAGCTGCAGGGCACAAGCCAGTTGGGTACAGCCAGGTGATATTCAAGGCTTAAAGGGCCAGCTAGTGAAGCTGCTAGAGACCTCTGGCGGAAGTTTGCCCCTCGTTAGAGTTCCATCGGAGTATCTTAGGAGCTACGGAAGGCCGCTCTACATGTCGGAGTACGGAGTATTCAAGCTGGTGCATCTTGTGGAAAAGATGGCTGATACCTTGAGCTTGGTGGGAAGGGGACATAAAAAGTTTCTCTGCCTTCGCAGCTCAGATAGATATGTTAAGAAGTTTGATAACATACCTATAATTTTGAAGAGAAATAAGAATGATAAAGGCGTAGTAGGGGAATCTTCCGATATTGGTATCAGCCCTAATACAGGAAGCTCTTCGGATGACTCATCGGACGAGGAAAGGAATGCTGATGCTGGGTGTGAGTATGATGGCCTTCTTGAAGGTTTCAGGCGCGAAATACAAGAGATTCTTGTATGCTACTCTTGTCCGGTCCCCTTAGATTGCTTTGAAGTTCTGTATCAACAGCGCTACAAAAAAATTGTTGATTATCAGAAGTTTGGATCTGAAGGGCTGGAGGAACTGGTTGAGAAGGTAAGGGATGTAGTGAAATTGTGTGAAGATCAATGGAGTAAGAAGAAATTCCTCATCTCCAGCATTGTAAGTGGGTAGACTGTTTTATTTGTGGTTTTATAAGTTTCTCATAATTTTTACCATCCCTTGTGTTGAATGGGTTCTTTTTATTGAGTTCACAGCTATGACAGAAATGACAGCTTTTTTCTACTGTTCATATGGTCTGTGGTGGCTTGGGAGTGACTTGTAACCTTTCTTGATGTCAGCACGTAGTTTGTGAAATAAAATTTTACCTAATAACATAGATGTGGTGGCAAGCTTTCATAACATTTCTCATCATCTTTCTTTAAAATTGGATGTGTAGGGTTAATTTAGCTTGGGTTAAGCAAGCTTTTATTTTAAGGTGCATTCGTGGCAGCTTTTTCGCCGCTTTGTTTTTCAGACCATCACCACATTTTTTTATTTTGTTATAATTTTCTTGCTGCTTTTGAAAATTTGATAAGCAGCAGCTTTTTACAACTAGATCACCTCGAGTATAATAAATGTAAGAAAACTATTATGATTTAAAAAAAAGATCTCCACATCAACTTCTTAAAATTCTATTTTTAACGATAACAATTTTACAGCTTTTTTTACTATCAGCTACAGCTGAAATTTCTTGCAATCTGCCCCAACTAGATACAATTTTTTTAGGTTGTTTAACTTGCTTTAATACTAGAGGGTTAATGATAATATTAACTTTGGTTAGTGACCATGTTAAGTTTAAAGCTGCAAGCAAAAGATGAAAAGTCATTGAAACGTTTAAGAAATACTTCAACCTCTTCACATGCCCTTCTAAACTTTGGTTGTATATATGAAAATAACTGAAGTCGTTTTATGTAAGAAGCAGATCTCATCTAACCCATCAGCTATTGAGAAAGATCAAAGATTTGAAGAAAATAAAACAAAAAACAGACATCCATGACTGCAGAGAATTTCTCAACATTCAAGAGGCACTAAAGCCATGGTAGGCTCTTATTTCCCTGCAAATTTTGTTTCATGGAGCCTCAGCATCTTTTATTTCCCTAGAAGATGACAGACACACTAGTTTTTACTCCCTAACTTTTATGTTGAGCTCTTCAATATCATCACTCAAGACATCCAAAGCTTTCCTTTTGCTTGCAGGTTTGAAGGGACTGCCAAATGTAGCTTAGATGACAGATTGAGAACCAGAACAGAAGAATTAAATCAATGAAATCTGTGAGTGCTTCTTTTCTTTCTGCTCTTTGATCTATAGTGTTGAAAGCTATTTTCAACTTTTATTCTGTGAAGCAGGCCCTCACCAATTTCTTTTCTTATTCATAGAATAAGAAAACTATTACTCTAAAACACATCTATCTCAGCTTTTTAAACTGCCATTGATGAAGCTTTCACACCGTCTGTTAAGATTAGCCCTTTCATTTTATGTGCTGCCCTAGGTTTTCAGATTATCATAACCCTTAATGAGTTGCTTGATAGATATCATATATCTGTGAATGTCTAAGGGGCTATTTAGTTTGATGTTTTTGAAAACATATAAATTTAAGGGATGTAGAGTAATTGAAATACATACATTTTAGAAATGTGAGTTTTGTTGGATGCAAATCAAATGAATTGAACTTTTCTTCTTGTTATGGTAACTGTCGAATGCATTAAAATACTGTTATAGCAGTGGCAGACAAGAAATATGAGCAGTCATAATGCTGGATTTGGAAATCGACTGATTTGGACAATTTTTATATGAAGGAACATGAGAGTTTTGACGTATGTTAAATTCCTCAAAACTAAACTTCACATTTTCATTGCATTAAACCAAATGCTGAAAATGTTAGAATGCAGGAAAAATGAAAACACTTGTCAACACTTTGAACCAAAACATTCCTTAACCAATTTATTTAGATTGATTGTTCAAGTACAAAGATTTAAGATGAAATGACATATTTACCTTTGTTAAGTCCTTGTCTATTTGAACTGCCATTATGTGCTCGGTTGATCGGCTCACCTACCAGTTTAGGCATGGCTGTAGCTTGTAAGAATGGTTTTCTGATGGCATCAAAGGGTAGGATGAGTAATAGAGCTGGGAGTATTCATTTTGGAAATTATTAAAAAAAAAAAAGAAGAAATTGTGAATTTCACCCTAGTGTTTGTTTTATTAATGCTTTTTTTTTGGGGTAAATTCATAGCTGGTATTTCTGGGTAGGTCATATGGGCGTTAATAATAAAAGTCAGATAATAATAAAAGTCAGATAAATGAAGTCTATTTTTAAGTTAGAAACTATTTTTAAGTTAGAAATCATGGGAAATTGAAAGTTTTATCCCGCAAATGGGATTCAAAACCCCTCCTTACAAGAACCAAAAACTTAAATTTTTTTTTCCATTTCTGATACAGTTTGATTTTCTTTTTCTTCCAAATTCCTATCTTTTTTTAATATGGAAGACTTTCTGTAATTTTAAAAACTAGCCTTTAAGCCATAATGATACTAATGAAATACCCTAATGGATTCAGATTTTATCCAATAATTCTCATATAAAATCATAAATTTATCTCTTTAAAATAAGTAATGCTATTGTAAAAACTAATTGATGTAAATATTAATTTAAATTCAATGTACAATCTAGAAAAAGGAAATCTCAAACTTTACTACTCTGAATGGGCTAGCTTCCAAAGTTCATCTCCCTCAAAACCAGCTCTTTAAGAACATCTGTAATTAAAATGTGTATTAATTCGTACTCCTCCTGTCTGAATAGTAAAATATAAGCACGTTTATGGCCAGTTTTTGCTGCTATTGGTAAGCAATATGACATTAAGGTTTGGCAAATTAATGGATTAAAGGTGAGTATTATATTTTTTAAATTTATATTCTTATTTTCTTATTCAGCTGTAGTATAGCTGAAGTTTGAAGTTAATTAAGCTTATCTATTAGCTTCCACACCTGTTTAGTTTTAATGATTTAAACATAGTCTTATTACTAATAATAAATGTATTCACAGTTTTTTAAATTGATCATAATCAAATTGGTATTATTTTTAATGTTTTGTGTAATGAAAATTAATATTTTAAATTCAATCCATTTTGAATTTTTTTCAATATTTTTATTATTAATTTTTTGTTTAAAAATAAATTAAAATTTAAAATGTTCATATAGTGTTTTTAATATTTGTAATCAAATATTAATAAAATTAAAATAAAAAATTTAATTGACCTATCTAATTCTTTGTTCAGTATTTTGATTATATATATACTTCTATTAATGTGATCATATGTATCTATTAATATGATAACTTTTGAAGTAAATATAACAAATGAAAACTGATATAATAGCCTAGAATAGGTTATAAAAATAAATAATTGATTAAAATATCATCAAATAAATAATTTATAGAGCTGTTTATTAAACATCAAATGTGTATGTTCATGAACAGAAATGAATAAGTTGATAAATATTTGAGTTTTAGTTTATATGCTTATTTTTAAAAAATTATTCAATTATGTTCAATGATCGAAAGAGATAAGCATAAGTGAGCTTTAAATAAAAGAGGATCTTATATTATATATTCAAACTTTTTGAAAACCTAAAAAATCGTTCAAACCTATTATTTAAGTTTTAATTTATACGCTTGCTTTAAAATTTGTTCAAAACTCGGTTGGAATATGAAATTCTATTTTCAGTTTGAATCGTATTTGAACATAATTTAAACTTGATTTGTCGAATCTACAGTTTGACAAAATAATGTTGCTAGGATAGTGATGCATTCACGAGCTGTTTGGAGGTTGTGATTAGGGGTGTAAACAAACCGAACACGAACAAACAGAGCATGTGTTCGTGTTCGGTTCGTTTAAAATTTAGTTTGTTTGAAATAAGCTCGTGTTCAAAATTGTTCATGAAGTCACTGTTCGTGTTCGTTTCTTAACGAACGAGCCGAACACGAGCCGTTCGCAAACAACGAACTTTTTTTAACCGCGCTAAGGAGGATTGATGCTATATTAGTATATTACTAATATAGTATATTAATATATTATTATTATTATTTTATTATATATTATAATTTATAAAATTTAATTTTTCTAAATATCATAAATTTTTTATATATAATTATTTTAAATTTTTTTATATTTCGAACAATAACGATTCAAACACGAACGAACGAATCACTATTCGTGTTTGATTCGTTTAACTAACCAAACAAAAAAATTTGTTCACGTTCGTCTCGTTTACTTATCGAACGAATCGAACATGAACTCATCGACGAACTGAACACGAACTGTTCGCGAACAATGAGGTTTTTTGACAGCCTTAGTTGTGATGCAATTCTTACATTTTGTAGTGCATTCTTATTATAAATTTATATCATATAATTCCTTTTTCATGTTTTTCCAAATATTGACAGTAACAATTGTTGCATGCTGTTAAAGAATTCCATATATTTCATAAGATTTAAGGTACTCTGGTTGCTATACAAACTGTTGTAAAGCTTGTATGTTGCTTCTTTGATGAAGGAGAACGATATATTTCATAAGCACATGTTTTTTTTTCTTGCAAACTTGTTGTAGAAACTGTCAGCTTAAAAGGTTTGATTATATTGTAAGTTCAATTTTTACTTATTTTTTATTAAATTTTATCTATATATAAATCTTGAACTCGTTTATTAGAAATGAAATGGGAAGATCTAGTTCAATTTTCTAAGTTTATGCTCTGAATTCTAACTGTTCCTGATCCTTAGGAAAATTTAAGAGAAGCTTTGTTTGTTAGGCTTAATTAATAACTTCTGAGGTAATGACTTCATTCAGTCTTTGAATAAATACACATTCTTGCTGGCAAAAAATCTAAGCTTTTTGTTGACTTGTCCACCTAAAGATAACACAATCCTACTCTCATCAACCAAAAGTGTCATTTTCAATTTTTGTCAAGGATCCAATTTGCAGAGTCTGTATGAAAGGATCTTGTGCATGGCGTGGGTCAGAATCTATGCTGAGTTATTATTCTCTTATGAAACAAAAACTACCAGGCACTGATTGCTTATGAACATATTCTTCATTTTGCAGCAAAATGCTGCATTCAAAACTCCATATAAAAACAAAGAGTTCGAGTAAGGCACTCTCAGAAGTGACTAGCTCAACAACGCAAAGGGCTCGAGCTCAATGTGCAGAGGTGAAAACTCCATTTCTTCAATCAGCAAGACTGGCACTCACTAAGATAGCACTCTATATGCACTTGCCAAACTTTTTTGATCATTATAGCTCCATATTTGCAATGACTATATCAAACATTTATTTTTTCACAATAAAATGCCTTGTTCTGCTAAAGAAAGCTTATAAATATGAAATTAAACGTTAACTGTTTTTTTAGAATATTTTAATTCAAATTTAATTGGAATAAAATTAGAACATTTGAAAAGATTGTTGGCATTGACTTATTTTGTCAATGAATGCATGAAAGTTGGTTGAATTGTTATTGAATTAGTCTGTCTAGATCTTTCACTCCTATTATGTGCGAAGTGTAGAAGTAAACAAACGGGAGGGGGTGGTCAATATTGTTCGTCACTTTCTCAACCAAATAGCTGCGATATCTTGAAACGCTTGTACGTGCATGCAAAATTTTAATTTTACGAGTTAGGCATTTTGTATTTTCCAGTGCTCTCTTCTGCCTATTGGAGTACATAAAATTGCAAAGTTACCGCCAATTTCATCCCCAATTTTGCCATTGACGAGATACCTGCTTACAACGTGCGCATCGCTCCACGCATCATTAGCCAACTATTCTCATATGAGCCTTTTCCACCATTAGTATTGCAGCATGAGGTTGCTCCCTCCTACAGGAACATCTTTATGTAAAACAATGTCTGAAGCTAGGTTAAGGAGGAGGGAAGAAGAGCTTGTAGGGAGAAAGAATCGAAGAATGTAAAAGTGTGTGAAGTACTCTGGGTAGCTTTGATTTTAATTTATGCTTTAGTATAGTCTTTTATTACTTGGTATCAGATCAACAGTTTCACAACAACTGGTTCATGGACTCTCCAAGCTCAACTACAATTAGATTAAATTAACCTTCAACAATGTTGATAAACAGGATGAAAGAAATCAACATACCAGCTCCTCTGAAATTCTTGATGTAACTTATTAAGACTGTATCTACATCACCCCAACAATTCAACAATTATCAGACATGGAAAACACAAATACACAAATTGTTCCTAGCCAATTGAATTGAACATTTTCTTTCAAAAACTACCACCATCCCCTCTTAATTTACACAAACTGAATCTGAAAACACTTAGGAAAATCAAGATATCAAGTTATGGCAACTGATTGACCAGAATCTTACAAAAACATTGTTGGCCTTCTCAATCTCAATTCTACCACTTGTCCTGAATCTTTAACACACCGCTCTCACTGCAACTACCAACTCATCACCCCAATCATGGTTTCTTTACACAGGAGCTACCACACATCTTACTCCTCTCCTTGAAAACTTGCATCTCCCCAGCGCTTATCACGACAATGAACAAGTTATGGTAGGAAATGGTCAAGCAACAGTCATAGTCCACACAGGTTCAACTACGCTTCCATTTTCTACCTGTAAGATCCAACTCTCTTCTCTCTACCATGTACCTCATCTCACTCACAACCTCCTCTATGTTCAGAAACTCGCACAAGACAACAATTGCGTACTTTCGTTTGATGCATCTCATTAGTACATACATGATCAGGCTACACAGAAGATCCTACTGGCAGGCCCAACAAAGCAGGGTTTCTACACACTCAAAGATCTCAACATTTCCATCTCCCAACCCAATTGGCATCATCTACTCGAACACCCTCATTAGTCAGTCCTCACACAAATCTCTTGCATTGCTCTACTTATTAACTTTATAAACAACGAGTCACCTTGTTCTTCATGTGTGCAAAACAAGAGTCAAAGTTTAGTCTTTCCGCATAGTAATACTAATTACAATATTTTAGAACTTATTCACTCTGATCTATGGGGTCTCTTTCTGGTTCCCTCTATTAATGGATACATATACTATATATCTTTTCGATGCCCATTCTCGCTACTGTTGGATCTTTCCAATGCATAGCAAATCAGATACACCACACCATTTTACTCATCTAAATAAATTCATCTACTATCATTTTAATAAAAAAAAAAGAAAAACTTTAGAAGTGATGGTGGTGGTGAATACACTTCACACCATTTTCAAATTTATTTAAAACTCAATGAAATCAGACATCAAATTTTCTGTCTTTATACATCAAAGCAAAATGGCCTTTTCCAAAGGAAACACCGACACATCATAGAGACATCAAGAACACTCTTAAACTCTGCACGCTTACCACCACAATTCTGGTTGGAAGCAGTACTAACAGATGTTTACCTCATTAACACTATTACTTCCACAATAACCAACAATAAATCACCTCATGAATTAATCTACCAATAACTACCACAATATGATCACCTTGAAGCCTTTAACCGTGCTTGCTTTCCATGGCAACAAACCTCAGACACACTAAGTTTGAGCCCAAGGCACAACTTTGTGTTTTTCTCAGTTGCAACCCTCATTACAAGGGATACAAATGTTGGGGCATTCACAAACTATGCCTCATACATTCCAGGCATCTCACATTTATTGAAACACAATTCCTCTATCAGACACTTCAACCTTCCCCACCCTCTCTGGTCACCCTAACAAAATCTCACACCACTCAACAACACTCACCAACACCCTTTCCTTCTCTTCAACCTTCACACAAGCACTCTAACCAACAACATAAATAACCTAACAAAACACCGCTAGCAGTCCCCTAACTTTTCAACCTACTCAACATAAAACACACCTCATGACCACACGTCTCCAGACTCGATCCCTCAAATCTCAGCACATAGTCAATCTACACAACACCATATTCTCCCCAAACCCAACCTCCTACTTAGAGGCCAACAAGTTTCCTCACTGGCTTCAAGCCTTATCACTTGACTTCATGGCCCTTCAACATCAGGGCACCTAGACTTTAGTCTCACCTCCAAAGAATCATACAATCCTCGACATCAAATGGACGTGCTAAACATAGTTTCACTCTAGCGGAATTATCGGCCAACATAAAGCTTTCTTAGTGGCACAAGGATGTTCACAACAGTAAGGCGTTAACTACCACAAGACCTTTAGTCCGATAACAAAGTTGCCCACTGTACATATGCTATTATCATTAGCAACTGCAAATAAATGAGATGTTCAACATCTTTATATGTCAACTACTTTCCTCCATGGAAAATTAGAGGATACGGTCTACATGGCACAACCATCTAGATTCAAAGACTCATGACACGCAGACTTCGTATGTAAGCTTAACAAAACCATTTATGAAGTAAAACAGGCCCCTGACAATGATATTCCACCTTATGCCACTATCTTTATAGTCTGTACTTCACAATGAGCACAATGGATCACTCCTTACTCATCTACACAAAAAATAACATTAAAATATTCGTCATATACGTTGATGACATTCTTATCGTCGGTAATTCACCCACCTTCATAAATAGACTCCTACTCAAACTAAGTAACCAATTTCAAATCAAACAGCTGGGCTCAATCTCACAATTCCTAGGACTTCAAATTCATCACACAATGAATGACTACTTTGTTGAATAAAGCAAATATCTCGACATCCTCCACAACAAAAGCATGGTCGAGTCAAAACCAGTCCTCACACCACTCTCCTCCTCACTAAAACCACAAAATCCACCAACCCTCTTGTTGATGCAAACACCTTTAAACAAACCATTGGCTCCCTACAACATCTAAATGTCACAAGAGCAGACATCACGTGCACCGTAAATTACCTCAGCCAACATATGCACAACTAACAACCACAACGCACCCAACTTCTAATTTGATTGTTGAGATACCTCAATGGCACAAGGAATCATGATATACTTATTATTGTAGGGGACCTAGAACTTCAAGCTTATAAAGACACTGACTAGGCTATAAATCCTGATAATAAATGCTCGGTTAAAAACTTTTACATTTTTCTTGGTTCGAACCTAGTCTCCCGGTCAGCCAAAAAACAACCTACCGTAGCCTGTGCCTCCATAGAAGCAGAATAAAGGGAAATGACTTCAGTCACCACATATATTCTCTGGCTTAGAAAACTACTACATGAAATGCTCTAACAAAAGCTTTCCCCCACTCCTCTCTTAGTAACAACACCTCAGCCATCACCCTAGCACACAACCCAATTTTTCACATAAGGATGAAGCACATAGAGATAGACTATCACTTTACCTTCTTCTAGCGAACGAATTGCTCCATGCATCACTAGCCAACTATTCTTATACAAGCCTTTCCCACCATTCATTAGTATTGTATCACGAGGCTGCTCCCTCCCACAGGAGTACCTCTATATAAAGCAATGTTTGAAGCTAGGTTAAGGAGGAAGTGGGAAGAAGGGTTTGTAGGGAGAAAGAATGGAATAATGTAAAAAGGTGTGGCGAACGTATCTGGGTAGCTACGTTTTACTTTATGCTTTAATAAAGTCTCTTTTTATTGTTTTAAGAGAATGCAATCAACAAGCCTTTGAGATTGTCATCTTCTTCCTCACTATCTAGATCTAGATAAATAAGATATCTAAATAGAAATCTAAATTCAATTCTATATTCATATATATGAAATATGAAAAGAAAATATAAATGAAATTATAATTCAAAATGAAGAAAAAAAGAAGAAGAATGAATATCGACCTTTCCACTAGTAGAGATTTTAAACCATGTAAATAAAAAAATAGATAAAAAAAAAGAGCCGGCTATCAGAATCGAACCGATGACCATCGCATTAAAAGCACAGAAATAGCAGTCCACTCTTCTTTGTTATCTTCGTCGTTAATTCTCTCATCGGGGAACATGAGAATACATAAAAATATAAGTTTAGATGTGAAATATGTAGTAAATATGTGGTTTTGAGTGCTATGTATGTAAAAACCCCATAAGAAAAAAAATCAAGCATGAGCTACTTAAGCTTATGATTATTTAATTCTTCAAAGTTCATTACAAAATAAAGGCTATTGTGTACATATATGTATATTAGCAACACAAAATTATATCCTAATGAGCTTGAGGGTCTAGATGTTAGATATGTAAACATATAAGAATTGTTGTCTGCATGTAAATGTCACTGATTGGATGCGATGGACTAGCTATGTCCAGGCTTGGGACTACAACTATTTACTTATTTGTTTATTTATTTATAATATCAAAATGTTATAAATATAAATATGAAACTTACGGGTGTTGTGTATGTAAAAATATAAGAATTGTGTGGTATTTCTGTAATTCCACCATTTTTTTTATTATGTTTGTCATAATAACAGAAAATCTGGCGTCAATCCTTCGCGAAAAAAAAAACTCAAATAAAACCAATTTCTCGCATAGGTTTATAAAACCAAAAGGTTAAAAATGTAAATATAAAGCTTTAAGTGTTGGAAATGTAAATAAAGAAGAATTATGGGGTACGCAAGTAAAATTTCCCTTATTTGTTTGGGGCATTTAGATACATAACACCCAATTCCAATGTATTTACATATTAACACCTAAATTTTGATTATTACACTTATTGCCCCCAATCGCCTTTTACACTTATACAACCCAAATCTTTCATATCACATAGAAGATACCACCATTTAATTTTCAAGTAAGGTGGCCATATATGTAAACATTGAAGTTTAGGGGTTAGAGCTGTAAATACATAAGAATTGAAGGGTATGCGAAGAAGCAATGGTTCTATGATTTTCTTTTTACAAACCAATTAACAAGGAAATGTGGTCAGAGTAACTCATCATATTTTTAAGTATCAAGAGAAAATAAAAATATGAAGTATTTACAAAAATACCACACAATTCTTATATTTTTATATTCACAAAAATGGCCTTATAAACTTATCTATGAATAGCTGTATTTCACTATTAAAAGTGAAAAAAAAAGTAACTGTTCTTTCCTATTTTAAAATGATATTATTTATTTATATAGCTCGGGATTAAATCAATAATATTATTTTATATAAAATAGAGAACTAAAAGCTCTCTAAGAATCAGATAAATACATTAATATAATTTAATTTTGACATATTTTTCTGCAATTATAATTTTCAAAAAATCAAATTGGATTTTGTTAATTCGTTATGATCCACTGGCTCCAAAACGAGAAGGCAGTTCTCGGCTCCCCTTTTTTTAGCAATAAAAATAAAAATAAATAATTAAATAGATAAAAAAAGATGGGCTGGTCAAAGAAGACCCTTCTTCGCTAACAGTTTGTAGCTAAGTTTGGCAAGCCACATGGCATAATCAAAACCGTGCAATCGAGTAATATGCACCTATGCTCACGACACCTGCAGTAAGCTCTGCTGTTCATGACCTCCTACTTTTCGCCTTATAAACTTGCTTCCAAGCATGGATTTTGCCGCGCCCACAAAAGAAAGAAGCTCCATTGCTGAGGAAAGCAGAGCGAAAAAGTAGAGGATCGATCCAAGATTGCTTCTTTTCAGATCCAGAATACAAGATCAGTTCAGCAGCATTAATCCGGAGGATCACAAGGCGTAATCCTGACACGGCACTTTGTGTTCTCGATTCTCTTATATTCTGATTCCTAACCTCTCCAATTTTTAATCATTCATTCTGTTTGTTTCTATGGAGAAGCACATTTGTCGAATATGCAGGCAAGGCTTCTCCGATGGGAGATCTCTTGAAGTTCACTTGTGGTCTCATGTTGTGCTGAGCCCTTCCATGAAGGATGAAGACAAGCCGTTGGGTGGACATGACCTTAGAATCAACCCAAAGAAGTCGCATCGGTTTGAGATAGAGTGGCCGGAGACTATTAAGGATAAGAAACGTGCCAAGCTAGAGAAGGATTCCTCTTCATTGAATGCTTCGTTTGGAATGACCAGGGAAGAGCTCATTCATGGGGACAACGATGATGATTTACGGAGCAGGGGAACTTACGAAGAGAAGGAAATGCCGGGCCAACCTTATAGTAAGTTGAGTATGTATTCAATGCCGGTGAAGAAGAAGAGGACGGGGAGTGCACCAAAGGTTGCGAATGCATCAGTTTTTGATTTCTCCTTCGAGAACTGCGAGGAGGAAGTGAATGCTGCTCTGTCCCTGATGATGCTCGCAAGAGAACATGCTAATTTGATATATGATTCAAATGATAAGTTTTGTCTTACAATTGGATCTGGAAACAAAGTTCATTCTTTTCCTTGTGAGGATGGAGATCAACAGTCCAAAAAGCTGAAGGTCTCATTTTTTGCAAGTAGCAGTGATTATGGTGATATCAATCCTGCTGTTCTTAAAAATGAAAAGAGGAGTTTATCAATTCAATGTGATTCTGAATCTGGAAAGCAGAGTTCTTGCAATAGAAAAAGATATGGGTGCAACATCTGCAACAAGAGCTTTGATTCATATCAAGCTCTTGGCGGCCACCGCACAAGCCACAATAAGGTGAGAGGAGAATCTAAAAGATTGATTAATCATAATAAGGATTCTCAAACTGTTAAAAAATCACCGAAGAACTTTGGAAACCACGTGTGCAACATCTGTGCCAAGAATTTTTCATCTGGGCAAGCTTTAGGTGGTCACAAAAGATCACATTCTATTGCGGCAGATAAGTCCGCTGCTGCTGTTGTTGTTTCTAGTGCCAATAATAATGCCGCTCATCCTCATCCAGCCCCAATGGAGATAGAACACAAATATTTGAAGTTGGATTCGGTTGATCTCAACTTGCCTGCAACTCAAAATAAGTCTTAGGAAATTTCTAATGAAGTATTGGCCGGTTTGAGGTATCGGACATTCTCTGGTGAAGTGTCATTCTGACAATCTCTATGGTGAAATGATGAGTAAGAGTGCAAATAAAAAAAAAAAAGTGGATTGATCCCGAAAGCTTAGAGATTTTGAAGGAAATTCTTCTTATCATTATTACCACCAAAGAAGAAACTTTTTTTTTTTTTTCTAATTTTTCATAAAAATAAAGTTCTCGGATTAATGAGAATCTGAAGTCTAAATTTGAAGTAATTTAAATGATAATTTAATTTTTTATTTTAGGGGTGAGAGATTGGAAAATAAGAGATTTGTTGTGAATGCTAATGACAGAAGTCTCGCAACAACTAATTTGGGAGAATTTGGTGGCGGAACGTAGAAACAATTGTGTGGTTGATTGTGCTAAATATGAGCATATATTAATGCCTCATATCCTTCAATTGTATGCTTCTAATGGATTCTTCCCAGTTGCTGATTACACATTGGCACATCAAAGCCCTTCAATTTTCCTCTGTCAATCCATGTGGGTAATTATATAAAAGAGTGTTTTATAAATAAATAGTGCTGACTTATTGTCTAAGATTGTAATCATGATAATTTTATTAATTTCATGAATGAATTAAGTTTTATTCTTGTATTTTTAATTCTTTATCCAAATTTATGATATTTTAATTTCATATTATTGTTTACTTTGTAATTGATAATTGTTATGGCGTTTTCAGAATTTCAAGTGACATGTTATTCTATTTGACTTCACCTGTTCCTGAGTTTTTAATGCATGCCAAAGTTCATATTGCATTTTTCTTTTTCATTGATTTTTTATGTTCAATTTAAAAAATTGTTAATTTTTATTTTATTTTTAAATCATTCGAATTAATTTCATGCTCAACTTGAGTTAAAAACTAATAAATGAATTTGAATGAGTTGCAGACAAAAACAGTATTCTTCGCAATTTTGAACATGAGAATATTTGAGAAAAAATTATCAAACTAGCACAATACAAATAAATATTGGGTTCACACTAATTTTGTTCTTTTACACTTGTAGTTGTGGAGGTAATGTACATCGCGAATGCACCAACACTTTTCTCAAGGAGATCCAACAATCAATGTGACAAAAAAGTACTAAGGAAGGCCTCCCAACAAAAAACTAAGGGGCCCAATTATCCAAACTGATACGCCACTAACAAATTTTCATCATCCGACACGAATCTAGGTGTAATTTTTTGAACAAGAAATATTCAAACTTCGATTAAATATTCAAACTTCGATTAAGAGTCTAAGAGTCATCCAGAGCTCAGATTTCAGCAAACTTATAGTCAAACTGATCGGCTCGATGAGATGGACCTAATGATATGAAAGTCAGTCCAATTCAAGTCAAATCAAGTCCGAATCAAATCATTAAACCACTATTGTAGGATTTCCGGAGGCATTTTAAAGGTCAAAGAAATGTCGAATCTAGTGAGTTTATTGTCATATCGAGCGTCTCGACAAGACGAATCCAACGAGCCCAAGATTGCTCAATTCCGACATCGTTAAGGCACTCAAATGTCCATCAAATGTCATCTGATCAAAAGAAGCTCTCCGGACCATTCGATCAAAATGGTTCATATTTCCTGCTTTAATTGCACTCAAAACACTATAAATAGAACCTCACCCCTCACATGAAAGGGGAGATTTAAGAGAGAACTTGAGGCTTTGAGAAGGAGCTCAAGTTCAAGATCTTCCTCGCCATCGTCGATCGTCGTCGACCACCACCGCCAGCCCGCCGCCCCCCCCCGCCAGCCACAGTTGATCGCCGCTGATCACCGCTCACATCCGCCGACCACCGCCAAACGTCACCGATTGTCGTTGTCTCTGTTTTTCTCGTCGATCACCGCCGACCTCCGTCAACCACTGCTAACTGGACGTTGTCAGTCGATGTTGTACCTTAGAAAGCTAGTAACCTTTTCCCGCCTGTGGGACAAGGGGCATCTGTAATCATCAACTTATAGTGGATTTTTACAACTGGGTCAGACCACGTGGTTTCTCCCCTTTACGGGTTTTCCACGTAAAAACTTTTGGTGTCATCACAACTTGATTCATTTTCATCTGAGTGTGTGTTGAATCCTCGCGCAACGCTAAGACGATAATCCATTACTCTGCCGCCGCAAATTTTCTAGCACGCATCACAATCGGTCATTATAGTCCAAAAAAATGTCAAATCCAAAGCCGACTGGACATGGTCATTGAAGCTAGAGTCCTTAAGATGAATGCTTTTGGATGACCCGAGTTTGAACCTAATGGAAAACTGAAGTCCTCAATACCATTAGACATCTTACGAAGACCATAGAGGCTCCTTATCATGGACCAAAATGTAACCATGCATTTAAATCATCTATTCGGCTTTTCATGTGGATGAGTAAGCTACCTATCGGATTATGATGATTCATATTTTGCCCAATAGCCTAACATCGCTTAACTAATGAGAGCACCTTACTTGAGATTGACAACCTATAGTCACACTAAAACACCCCCAGCCTGGCTGACCTCGAGACTATAAAAAACCATCCGACAACCCCAATTCAACATAGTTGAAAGAGAAATACTTGTCGAACCAAAGCCTAATGCGTTCAGCCGATCGAGTTAGATGATGGTCAGGCAATAGACCAATACAAGTAAAACACCTATAATATTATGTTATGCTCCTCTTAAAGTAGAGACAAACATGTAACTTCATATATTGTATCCCGTTCTCTATAAATAAAAAATTATTTTTATGAGAAAATTGCTAATAAAAATAAGTTCTACTATTTATTACCACACACACTCTCTCTCTCCCTCAATTTGTTCATGCCTAGAGTGGATATTATCCTCCGTTTGTTCATGTCTAGAATGAATAATTGAATTTGATATTTTACTTGGTTTGTTCATGCCTTGATCAGGTTGCATGAAGCACATGGGCTTTAGGTTATCTACAACAATATTATCTTTGATTGGGAATGCATTTATTTTAAGTATTTGTAGGATATCAATGCTTGCAGTGATGGACCAAAAGCAAAACTGCTTTATTGAAGGTTTTTTGGACATTTATGTCGAGCAAATGTTCAAGGGCGGAACTGATATTTCAGGAGGGGCAAAGGAGCAAATTGACCTCCCATATAAGCAAAAAAATGAATTTGAGGTGCGGCAATTGCTTTCATATAGTAGAATACCGCACGCATGAATTCTGGACAGATCATTGATTGCCTAGAGTGGCAATCAAATTCACTCTAGTGAAGATGAATTTGATTCCCTGCCCCAGCATAAATGTTTTACACTAATCATAAATTCTAATGAAATCACATTTATATTCTTAAGCAATATTACAACATTGTCTTGTAATTCTATTATAAATATGTATGTATCTGCATTTCCTCCTCTGTTTCCCATCAAGATTTCTTCAGAGTTTCTTTTTCCTTCCTTTCTCCCTTCTAGTGTTGTGCTGAGCCCTCCCATGAAGGATGACGAGAACTGCAACGATGCAGTGAAAGGTGCTCTGTGCCCGTTGTTGCTCTCAAGAGATAGAAGCTAATTCTTGCAACAGAAGAATGTATCTGCAATATGAGCTTCAATTCATATCCAGCTCCATGATAAGATGAGATTTTACACATGTAACCTCAAAACATTCATATTTTCTTGAACAGGTTTATAAATATAGAACTTTGGGTGTTAGATATGTAAATTAAAAATTGTGTGGTGTGTATCGGTATGTAAATTTTCCAAAAGAAAAAAACAATTTACAGTTTTGAGGTTCAAGGATCAGTTTTGTTTCATTGCAAGTGTTAAGAGCGAAGAAAAGATTTGATCTGCTTGAAGTGGGTTCAGAAGTGTTTTAAGAAACAATTTTGAAGGATGAGAGGTTGACTTCAATTTATTTATTTAATAATAATAATAATAGATTATTCAAATGAGTTGGAATATTATTTTATTTGTTAAAAAGATAAAATAATGAAATTTTAATGTATATATCGATCAGTTCAAATAAAATTAAATGCAACCCAAATAAATTTTGGAACTGAATTCACGAGAAAAGAAAAAAGATATTTTTAAAATAATAGAAAACATTTGGTGGAGCAAATGCACCACAGTCTTCAAATAAAATCACAGTAATATATATATATATATATATATATATGCATGCATGTATGTGTGTGAAAGCATCAGCTGATATATATATATATATTACAATGTATGTAACACAGATTATGCTAGGATAATAAAATAACTTTCTTGTTTTGTTTTCTTTGTTTATTTGTTGGATCATGGTATTAGGACAGTAACTTCCTGCCACCTTCAAGAACTCATGGATTCTTCCTCTTCAATCTCTCCTCACTTCACCATCTCTTCTCAAGAATCCCTAAACAAAATGAAGGATACTCATATTCTACCACCTCTCAAGTTTTTGATGAAGAACATCAAAAGCATGACAAAAAATCCTTTTATTCATGAAAACTATGTTGTTTGGAAGGTTCTGGTTCACAAACTTTTTCTTGTCTATGGGTTTGGACCATTTATTAACCCCACTATTCTTCCTCCCCCACAAATCTAGATTCCATATGTACAATCACATCCAATTTTGATTGTAACTTATGGAGATTAATATATCAGAATCTTGTTGCTAGCTTATTCTCTATTATCTCACCCTATACCCTTCCTTATATTTTGCACTTAACAAACACTTGATATATTTACTACTCTTGAAATACGATTACAGTGCTCGAATTGTTCACGAGTTATCCAACTAAAACATGAATTACATAATGTTCATATGGGCGCAAAAAATGACTCAATACATTACCTCCATCAAAACTATGATTGATAATGTAGCTGCGACAGGCTCAAAGATTGATAATGAGGACATTATCATTATATTATGAATGGTTTACCGTAACTCTATCAAGCTTTCAAAACTTTAAGCCTTGAATATTTTTACTCCTTATTTTACATTAGAAAATTAATCTATCAAATGAAGCTCTTAAAGCCACTCATACCACCACACTATTTTCTTTTATAAACATGAATAACTTCTCTAAAAACAACTTCCCTCTTATAAATTCTTAGCAATCCATCAAATCTGTCATGTTTAATAGCAGTATCGCTAAAAAATCCACAATTATATGTCAAATAGGTCACAATAAGGGACATTCACATGATCAATGTTGGCATCGGCAAAAGCCAACAATAGACAATATCACTTCTGCTCTAAATTTTTCCACTACAAACAAGAATCAAGATTGGGTTGAGCTTGAAATTAATTTGAATGATTTAAAAATGAAAAAAAATAATAACAATTTTTTAAATAGAACATAAAAAATCATTGAAAAAGAAAAACGCAATATGAACTTTAGCATGCATGAAAAACTTAAAACAGGGGAAGTCAAATAGAATAAAATGTCACTTGAACTTCTGAAAACGCCATAACAATTAACAATTACAAAGTAAACAATAATATGAAATTAAAATATCATAAATTTGGATAAAGAACTAAAAATACAAGAATAAAACTGAATTCATTCATGAAATTAATTAAATTATCTTGATTACAATCTTAGACAATAAGTCAGCAATATTTATTTATAAAACACTCTTTTACATAATGACTCACATGGATTGACAAAGGAAAATTGAAGGGCTTTGATGTGCCAATGTGTAATCAGCAACTGGGAAGAATCCATAAGAAGCATACGGTTGAAGGATATGAGGCATCAATATATGCTCATATTTAGCACAATCAACCATACAATTGTTTCTACGTTCCGCATCCAAATTCTCCCAAATTAGTTGTTGCGAGCCTTCTGTCATTAGCATTCATAGCAAATGTTCTTGTTTTCCAATCTCTCATCCCTAAAATAAAAAATTAAATTATCATTTATATTACTTCAAAATTGTACTTCAGATTCTCATTAATTCGAGAACTTTATTTTTATGAAAAATTAAAAAAAAAAAAAGATTTCTTCACTGGAGGTGATGGTGATAAGAAGAATTTCCTTCAAATTGTCTAAGCTTTCGGGATCAATCCTGCTTTTTTTTTTTTGCACTCTCATTCTCCATTTCACCATAGATTGACAGAATGACGTTTCACCAGAGATTGTCCCATACCTCAAACCGGCCAACACTTCATTAGAAATTTCCTAAGAGTCATTATCAGTTGCAGGCAAGTTGAGATCAATTGAATTGGGTTCTACCTCCATTGGGGTTGGATGAGGATGAGCGGCGGTATTATCGGCACTAGAAACAACAACAGCTGCTGCTGCAATAGAATGTGATCTTTTGTGACCGCCTAAAGCTTGCCCAGATGGAAAATTTTTGGCACAGATGTTGCACACGTGGTTTCCAAAGTTCTTCGGTAATTTTTTAACAGTTTGAGAATCATGATTCTGATTAATCAATTTTTTAAATTCTCCTCTCACCTTACTGTGGCTTGTGCGGTGGCCGCCAAGAGCTTGATATGAATCAAAGCTCTTGTTGCAGATGTTGCACCCATATCTTTTTCTATTGCAAGAACTCTGCTTTCCAGATTCAGAATCACATTGAATTGATAAACTCCTCTTTTCATTTTTAAGAACAGCAGGATTGATATCACCATAATCACTGCTACTTGCAAAAAATGAGACCTTCAGCTTTTTGGACTGTTGATCTCCATCCTCACAAGGAAAAGAATGAACTTTGTTTCCAGATCCAATTGTAAGAGAAAACTTATCATTTGAATCATATATCAAATTAGCATGTTCTCTTGCGAGCATCATCAGGGACAGAGCCGCATTCACTTCCTCCTCGCAGTTCTCAAAGGAGAAATCAAAAATTGATGCATTTGCAACCTTTGGTGCACTCCCCCTCCTCTTCTTCTTCACAGGCATTGAATACATACTCAACTTACTATAAGGTTGGCCCGACATTTCCTTCTCTTCATAAGTTCCCCTGCTCCGTAAATCATCATCGTTGTCCCCATGAATGAGCTCTTCCCTGGTCATTCCAAACGAAGCATTCAATGAAGAGGAATCCTTCTCTAGCTTGGCACGTTTCTTATCCTTAATAGTCTCCGGCCACTCTATCTCAAACCGTTGCGACTTCTTTGGATTGATTCTAAGGTCATGTCCAGCCAACGGCTTGTCCTCATCCTTCATGGAAGGGCTCAGCACAACATGAGACCACAAGTGAACTTCAAGAGATCTCCCATCGGAGAAGCCTTGCCTGCATATTCGACAAATGTGCTTCTCCATAGAAACAAACAGAATGAATGATTAAAAATTGGAGAGGTTAGGAATCAGAATATAAGAGAATCGAGAACACAAAGTGCCGTGTCAGGATTACGCCTTGTGATCCTCCGGATTAATGCTGCTGAACTGATCTTGTATTCTGGATCTGAAAAGAAGCAATCTTGGATCGATCCTCTACTTTTTCGCTCTGCTTTCCTCAGCAATGGAGCTTCTTTCTTTTGTGGGCGAGGCAAAATCCATGCTGGGAAGCAAGTTTATAAGGAGAATAGGAGGAGGTCATGAACAGCAGAGCGTACTGCAGGTGTCGCGAGCACAGGTGCTTATTACTCGATTGCACGGTTTTGATTATGCCATGTGGCTTGCCAAACTTAGCTACAAACTGTTAGCGAAGAAGGGTCTTCTTTGACCAGCCCATCTTTTTTTATCTATTTAATTATTTATTTTTATTTTTATTGCTAAAAAAAGGGGAGCCGAGAACTGCCTTCTCGTTTTGGAGCCAGTGGATCATAACGAATTAACAAAATCCAATTTGATTTTTTGAAAATTATAATTGCAGAAAAATATGTCAAAATTAAATTATATTAATGTATTTATCTGATTCTTAGAGAGCTTTTAGTTCTCTATTTTATATAAAATAATATTATTGATTTAATCCCGAGCTATATAAATAAATAATATCATTTTAAAATAGGCAAAAACAATTACATTTGCATGCATGCTACTCAATTCTTACATACATACAAATCTAACATTTAAATTTTCATGTTTAAATGCATAACACTCAAATGCTTATTATCCATCTGTAATAATAATATTTGATACGTCACGAATAAATTTTCATCATTCAGCATGAATCTCGAGGCATAACATAATTCTCAAGATGGTATTTTAAGTAAGAAATATTTAAATCTTGATAAAAATTTATGCAGAGCTCTGATTTCAGAGCTCTAATTTATGCAGAGCTCTGATTTCAGCAAACTTATAGTCAAACCGACCGACTCGATGAGATGAATCTAATGATATGAAAACTAGTCCAATCTGAGTCCAATCAAGCTCAGATCAAGTCATTAAACCACCCTTGAAAGATTTCTTGACATATTTGGAAGATCAAACAGATGTTGACACTGACAAGTTTATACTCGAATCGAGCGGCCCGACAAGACGAATCCAATGAGCACATGATCATTCAATTCCAACATCGTTAAGATACTCAAATGTCCATTAAATGCGGCATGATCGGAGAAAACTCTCTGGACCATCCGATCATAATCGTTGATATTACTGCATTAATTACATTCAAAACACTATAAATTGACCGACACCCCTCACATCAAGAAGAGCTGAAGTCTAGAGAGAGAGTCTAAGGCCTCGAGGAGAAGCTGCGGCTCAACACCACTGTCGACTGCCTCAACCATCGCCGACCATCGTCGACCACCACCGACCATTGTCGACCTCTAAGAACCGTCATCCACTACCACTAACCACCTTCGATCACCACCAATCAGACGACGTCAGTCGATGTTGTAATCTAAAAAAATATAGTTATCATTTCCCGTCTGTAAGACAAGGAATTCATGTAATAAACAACCAATAGTAAATTTCCGCAACTTGGTCAGACCCCGTATTTTTTCCCTTACGGGTTTTCCACATAAAAACTTCTGGAGTCATCACGGCTTGTTTCTCTTTCATCTGTGTGTGCGTTAAACTTTCGTACTACGCTAAGACGATAGTCCATTACTCTACCGCCGCGAAGTTTTTAGCACGCAACAATATTAAAATTTTTTTTAATACACCGATTCATATATAAGTTTATAAGGTCATTGTTGTGAATATAAAAATAAAAGAATTTTGTGGTATATTTGTAAATACTTAATATTTTTATTACTTTTCTCTTGAGACTTAAAAATACGATGAGTTACTCTGACCACATTTCCTTATTAAATGATTTGTAAAAGGAAAATCATAAAATCCTTGCTTCTTCGCATGTTTTTGTTTGCATTAAAAATGGAAGGAAGATTTGCTTACATACCCTTCAATTCTTATGTATTTACAGATCCAACCCCTAAACTTCAATGTTTACTTCAATGTTTACATATATATATATATATACATATATATATATAT
>NW_018165313.1:2004162-2007822 GCF_001263595.1 Phalaenopsis equestris | reverse complement strand
ATATATATATCACCTTATATATATGATGAAAATGTGTATCTCACTCATTAAAAGTTAAAATGTTGTTATTGTTGATGTGATAGAAAAGATTTGGGGGTATTAAGTGTAAAAAGCAAAATTTAGGGGTTAATATGTAAATACATTGTAATTGGGTGTTATGTATGTATGGAATTGGCATCGAGCCACTTCAGACAATTGCTATAATTTTGTTATTATCATTACAACATAAAAGAATAAATTTGTATGTATTTGCTATATGGGGGGATTACAAAAATACCACAAATTTATTATTTTACAGTGAAATTTATTTGCGACTGCTAATGATAAAAGCATACATATAATGAGAAACTTTGCTAGTGGACTGAATTTCTGGTGATAGTTGATGCCTTATTGTTGAGTACATCCTTGTGCCATCAAGAAAGCATTCTGTTGTATGTTAGTGTTGTTACAGTGAAAATATGTTTTGTTTGTCCATTTGCAGTTGAGGATTGTATGATTCTTTGGAAGTGGGACTAAAGTCCAGGTGCATGAAATCGAGTGACATGGCCTGACGCCAGTGAGAAAACTTGCTGGCGAGGTTGGGTCTAGGGAGGATATGGTGTTGTGTAGATTGAGCATGTCTTAAGGATTGAGAGATCCAGTCTTAACACGTGTGGTTATGGGATGTGTTTTATGTTGAGTAGGTTGCGGGATTAGGGGACTGATGGCTGTGTTTTGTTGGGTGAGTTATGTTGTTGGTTAGATTGTTTGTGTGAAGGTTGAATAGAAGGTAAGGATGTTGGTCAGTGTTGTTGAGTGGTTTGGGAGTTTGTTGGGGGTGACTGTAAAGGGAGGGGAAGGTTGAAGTGTCTGATAGGGAAAATGAGTTTCAACAAATGTGAGATGTTTGGAATGTATGAGGCGTTGTTTGTGAATGTCCCAGAAAACACAAAGTTGTGCTTTGGGCTCAAACTTATTATGTGTTGAGGTTGTTGCCACGGAAAGCAGGCACGGTTAAAGACTCGCAGGCGATTATATTGTGGTGGTTGTTGGTAGAGTAATTTGCAAGGTGATTTATTGTTGGTTGTTGTGGAAGGAAGAATGTTGATGAGGTAAACAACTGTTAGTAGTGCTTCCAACAAGAATTGTGGCAGTAAGTGTCCAAAGTTTAAGAGTGCTCTTGTTTTCTCTATGATGTGTCAATGTTTCCTTTTGACAAGACCATTTTTCTTTGATGTATAAAGGCAGGAAATTTTATGTTTAATTCCATTGAGTTGTAAATAAATTTGAAGATGGTGTGAAGTGTATTCACCACCACCACCACCACTTCTTACAATTTTGGTATTTTTATTAAAATTATTGTTGATGATTTATGTAGATGAGTAAAATGGTGTAGTGTCTCTGATTTGCTATGCGTTGGAAAGATCCAACAGTATTGAGAATAGGCATCTGTAAAAGATATATAGTATATGTATCCATTAATAGAGGGAACCAGAAAAAGACCCCATACATCAGAGCGAATAATTTCTAAAATATTGTAATTAGTATTACTATGAGGAAAGACTAATCCTTAACTCTTGTTTTGCATACATGAAGAACAAGGTGACTTGTTGTTTATAAAACTGATATGTGGAGCGATGTGACAGATTTGCGTTAGTATTGGCTGATGAAGGTGCTCGAGTCGATGATGTTAGTTGGGTTGGAAGATGGTAATGTTGAGAGCTTTGAGTGTGCAAAGACCTTGCTTAGCTAGGCATGTAACTAAGGTCTTCTGTGTAGTCTGATCATTTATGTAATAATGAAATGCATCAAACATAAGTATGCAGTTTTTGTCCTGTGCGAGTTTTGAATATAGAGGAGATTGTAAGGGAGGTGAGGTACGTAGTAGAGAGAAGAGAGTTGGATCTTACTATTAGAAGAGGCAAGTGTAGTTGAAACTGTGCAAGTTTTTTACTATATAAATGAACAAGTGTAGTTTGATCATATACGTTAGAATGATATGCATCAAACAAAAGTATGCAGTTTTTATCCTGTGCAAGTTTTTGAATATAGAGGAGATTGTGAGAGAGGTGAGGTACATGATAGAGAGAAGAGAGTTGGATCCTACTATTAGAAGTAGGAAGTGTAGTTGAAACTGTGTGGGCTATGATTGTTGATTGACCATTTCCTACCATAACTTGTTCATTGTCGTGATAAGGGGTGAGGAGATGCAAGTTTTCAAGGTGAGGAGTAAGATTTGTGGTGGCTTACGTGTAAATAAACCATGATTGGCGTGATGAGTTGATAATTGCAGTGAGAGTAGTGTGTTGAAGATTCATGACAGGTGGTAGAATTGAGGTTGAGATGGTCGATAATATTGTTGTTGTAATTCTGGTCAATCAGTTGCCATAGCTTGATGTCTTGATTCTTCTGAGGGTTTCTCGATTCATTTTGTGTAAATTGAGAGGGGATGGTAGTAGTTTCTGAAAGAAAATCTTCAAATCCAATGGCTAGGAACAATTTGTGTATCTATGTTTTCCATATTTGATAATTGTCAAATTAATGGGGTGATGTAGATACTGTCTTAATGCGCGACATCAAGAATTTTAGAGGAGTCGGTATATTGATTTTTTTCATCCTGTTTAGCAACATTGTTGTAGGTTGATTCAATCTGATAGTAGTCTAGCTTAGAGAGTCAATGGATTAGTTATTGTGAAACTGTTGCTCGGATACCGAGTAATAAGAGACTATACCGAAGCATAGCTACCCAAATAAGTACTTCACACCCATTTACATTCTTTGATTCTTTCTCCCTACAAGCCACTCTTCCCTCTTCCTCCTTAACCTAGCTTACATTGCTTTACATAGAGATGCTCCTGTGGGAGGAACCAACCTCATGCTACAATACTAATGGAGGGAAAGGCTCGTATGATAATAGTTGGCTAATGATGAGTGGAGCAATGAGCACACTAAGAGCCAGTATCTTGTCAATGGCGAAATTGGGGATAAAATTGACGGTAACCTTGCAATTTTATGAACTCCGGTATGTCACCTCCCAAAAGAGCCCTTATGGGTGGTGGGCAGCCCAGGACTTAAATACTGTTTTTCGGCCCTACACCTAGCCGATGTGGGACTATTTGTCTGTGACAGGTAGCTCTGGATTTTCAGGCGACGGGACAGCATGGGGAACATGAAAATGTTAAAAATCCCTTTTTTAATTTATTTGTCTAACATCGAAATTTATATAATAAATAAAAATATCACATGATTAATAATCTCCAATTTATATGTTTATTCAACTCTGTAATAATAAAAAAGATAATGTAGATTACCGGCCATGTGTAGGGCTGTAAAAGAGCCGAGCTTGAGCGAGCTCAGGCTTGGCTCGTGTTCGGCTCGTTCGAAATAGCTCGTGTTCGAAATCGGCTCGTGTTCAAAATTGGCTCGTGAACAGTGTGTTCGTGTTCGGCTCCATTTAAATATTTGTGTTCGTGTTCGGCTCGTGTTCGACTCGAAATTGGCTCGTTAATCTAAAATTGAGAAAAATAGATGTAATGTGTGGGATTCGAACCTGGATCAAATCTATACAAAAGAAGACACTAACCACATTGCTACATGAGGAGTTATGATTTAAATTTAGCCATAAATATATATAATATATTATTATATAAATAATATATGTAATATATTGTTATATAAAAA
>NW_018165313.1:1986556-2004121 GCF_001263595.1 Phalaenopsis equestris | reverse complement strand
CGTGTCGAGAACAGCCAGTGAATTTGAGAGCCCTAGCCATGTGTGCGCAGCGAGGATATAAAACAGTCTGAGACAAACAATGAAGTTGAGAGCCCTAGCCATGTGTGCGCAGCGAGGATATAAAACAGTCTGAGACAAACAATGAAGTTGAGAGCCCTAGCCATGTGTGCGCAGCGAGGATATAAAACAGTCTGAGACAAACAATGAAGTTGAGAGCCCTAGCCATGTGTGCGCAGCGAGGATATAAAACAGTCTGAGACAAACAATGAAGTTGAGCTTTATTAAAAAAAAAAGTGTAATTTTTATTATGTAAAAAATGTTTATATGTTAAATAAATAAATAAATAAATTTGATGTTTAATGTACGAATATATTTTTATTAAGTTGTATCTAGATAAATTCATTATTTTACTTATAATTTTAGAAAGAAAAAAATATAGTTTGATATATCATATAAATCAACAGAGCACAATATTTTTTTCTTTTTTTAATAGTGAGATTATATTATCAAAAAATGATAAGCAAGTAGAGCCAGATTGTTACTCAAGTCGAGTAAGCTCGTGTGTGTGCACGCGAGCGAGCGTGTGTGCACACGAGCGAGCGTGTGTGCAAACCGTAGCTAATTGGTTGAGAAAGTGAGATACAATATTGACCAACCACTCCCTTTTGTTTGCTTTTACACTTCACACATAACATGAGTGAAAGATCTTGACAAACTAATTCAATACCAATTCGACCAACTTTTATGCATTCATAAAAGCTCTAATTTTATTCCAATTAAATATGAATTAAACTATTCTAAAAAATCCGTTAACGTTTAATTTCATATTTATAAGCTTTCTTTAGCACAACAAGAGATGCTACATCTTATTGTGAAAAAATAAATGATTGACATATTCATTACACATGTGCGGATATAATGATCAAAAAAATTTGGCAAGTGCATATAGAGTGCTATCTTAGTGAGTGCCGGTCTTGCTAGGGCTGTCAAAAAAGCTCGTTGTTCGCGAACAGCTCGTGTTCAGCTCGTTAAGTAGCTCGTGTTCGGCTAGTTCGTTAAGTAAACGAGTCGAACAAGAATAAATTTTTAAAGCTCGAATTATAAACGAGTCGAACACGAACAACTCTTTGTTCGCTCGTGTTCGGCCGTTTTAGCTCGAAATAAAAAAAAAAAGTATATAAATATTTATATAATAATATATTACATATATTATTTATATAATAATATATTATATATATTTATATCTAAGTTTAAATCATAACACCTCATGTGGTAATGTTGCTAGTGTATTTTTTTGTATACATTTGGTCCAGGTTCGAATCTCACAATTTACACCTATTTTTTTCAATTTAATTTTAACGAGCAAATTTCGAGCCGAACACGAACACACTGTTCACGAGCCGATTTCGAACACGAGCTATTTCGAACGAGCCGAACACGAGCCAAGTCTGAGCTCGCACAAGCTCTGCTCGTTTACAGCCCTAGGTCTTGCTGATTGAAGAAATGGAGTTGTCGCCTCTGCACATTGAGCTCAAGCCCTTTGCACATTTGAGCTAGTCACTTCTGAGAGCCCGATACTCGAACTCTTTGTTTTTATATGGAGTTTTGAATGCAGCATTTTGCTGCAAAATGAAGAATATGTTCATAAGCAAGTAGTGCCTGGTAGTTTTAGTTTCATAACAGAAAATAACTCAGTAAAGATTCTGAACCACACCAAGCACAAAAGTATTTCATCCAGACTGTTCAAATTACAAAAATTGAAAATGACACTTTTGGTAGATGAGAGTAGGATTGTGTCATCTTTAGGTGGACAAGTGGACAAAAAGCTTAGATTTTTTGCCAGCAAGAATGTGCATTTATTCAAAAGACTGAATGGAGTTCATAACCTCAGAAGTTACTAAGTAAGCCGAATAAACAAAGCATCTCTTACATTTTCCTAAAGATCAGAAACAGTTAGAATTCAGAGCATAAACTTAGAAGTCGTTTGTTAGATCTAAATTTTTGCAGTGTCTTATTTGAATTACAGCATAAGGTTCTCGTTGGAAGAAGTCGTCTGGAGCACTCACTTCCAATCTGAAACTTGATTGTGATTTCATTATCTATAGATCTTAGTCCAGGTCTTTGCGTAGTGCTGAGCCCTCCCATGAAGGATGACGAGAACTGCAAGGATGCAGTGAAAGGTGCTCTGTGCCCGTTGATGCTCTCAACAGACAGAAGCTAATTCTTGAAACAGAAGAAGGTATCTGCAATAAGAGCTTCAATTCACATCCAGCTCCATGATAAGATGAGATTTTACATATTTAACCTCAAAACGTTCATATTTTCATGAATAGGTTTATAAATATAGAACTTTGGGTGTTAGATAAGTAAATTAAAAATAAATTTTCCAAAATAAAAAATAATTTACAGTTCTAAGGTTCAAGGTCAGTTTTGTTTCATTGCAAGTATTAGAGTGAAGAAAAGATTTGATCTGCTTGAAGTGAGTTCAGAAGTGTTTTATAAAACAATTTTGATAGATAAGAAGTTAACTTCAATTTCTATATTTAATTAAAAAAATAATAGATTATTCAAATAATGGGTTGGAATATTATTTTAATTGTAAAAATGATAACATAATGAAATTTTAATGTACATTCAAATAAAATTAAATGCAGCCCAAACAAAGTTTAGAATTGAATTCACAAGAAAAAAAAAAAATTTTTTTAATAATAGAAAACATTTTGTGAATCAAATGCACCACACATAAAACTTGGGCTAAACTTCTAAAAAATAAAATATATTTTTAAAAAAATTAAAAAATAAATCAATAGTTAATGAAGATACCAAAGTTTTCTTACTTATTACTTCAATTATTAAATTTTATCAAGATATAAATAAAATTACTTTGAAAAATCATCCTAATTACACGAAATTTTTTAAAATAGTAGTCAGTGTTAAGAGAAATTAGCTACTCTCGCTAAAGGATATCTCTTGGATTTACTGGATCAGATGCTATTGCAAGTCCTTCACTCCTTGTATTCTACTGTTGATGCTTTGCTTGCGATACAATTGTGTTAAGGTTAAGATTGAGTCATATATTTGTATTTATATCAGTTGTACAAATATGTAAAATTTCTAAGTTAACCTTAGACTTATTTACAAGTGTGCCACAATTGTATTCTATATATATAGCTTACAATGTATGTAACAGAGCTTATGCTAAGATAATAAAATAACTTTCATGTACTGTTTTTTTTCTTTATGTGTTCAATCATGGTATCAGGGCAGTGACTTCCTGCCACCTTCAAGATCTCATGGATGCTTCCTCTTCAATCTCTCCTCACTTCACCATCTCTTCTCAAGAATCCCTAAACAAAATGAAGGATACTCATATTCTACCACCTCTCAAGTTTTTGATGCAGAACATCAAAAGCATGACCAAGAGTTCTCTTATTTTCGAAAACTATGTTGTTTGGAAAGTTCAGGTTCACAAACTTTTTCTTGTCAATGGGTTTGGACTATTTATTAACTCCACTATTCTTCCACCTCCACAAGAACATCAAGATTCCAAATGTACAATCACTGTCAATTCTGGTTATACTTTATGGAGATTAATAGATCAAAATTTTGTTGCTAGCCTATTTTCTACTATCTCACCCTATATCTTTCCTTATATCTTGCACTTAACAAACATTGTTGGTATATGGACTACTCTTGAAAAATGATTTCCAGTCTTCGAATTGTTCACGAGTTATTCAACTAAAACATGAATTACACAATGTTCATATGGGCACAAAAAAAATGACTCAATACCTCACCTCTATCAAAACAATGGTTCATAATATAGCTGCGACAGGCTCAAAAATTGATAAATCATTTATATTATGAATGGTTTACCCAAATTCTATTAAGCTTTCAAAACTTTAAGCCTTGAATATGTTTATTCCTTACTTTATAGTGAGAAAATTAATCTATAAAATGAAGCTCTTAAAGCCACTCATACCACCACACTATTTTCTTTTAAAAACATGAATAACTTCTCTAAAAACAATTTCCCTCCCATAAATTGTCAGCAATCCATCATACCTGCCATGTTTAACAATATCACCACTCAAAAATCCATCATTATATGTCAAATATGTCACAATAAGGGACATTCAGCTGACCAATGTTGGCATCGATACAAGCCAACAACAGACAATATCACTTCTGCTCTAAATGTTAATACTACAAACAACAAGCAAGACTGGGTTGAGCATGAAATTAATTCGAATGATTTAAAAATAAAAATTAAAATTAACAATTTTTTAAATAAAACATAAATAACTATTAAAAAATAAAAATGCAATATGAACTTTAACATGCATTAAAAACCCAGGAACGGGGGAAATCAAATAGAATAACATGTCACTTGAATTTCTGAAAACGCCATAACAATTATCAATAACAAAGTAAACAATTATATGAAATTAAAATATCATAAATTTGGATAAAGAACTAAAATTAATTAAAAGAATAAAACTTAATTCATTCAATAAATTAATAAAGTTATCATGATTACAATCATAGACAATAAGTTAGCAATATTTATTTATAAAACACTCTTTTACATAATAGCCCACATGGATTGAGGAGGAAATTGAAGGGCTTTGATGTGTCAATGTGTAACCGGCATTTTCAGCAGCTGGGAAAATTCCATAAGAAGCATACAGTTGAAGGATATGAGGACCATCAATATATGCTCATATTCGGCACAATCAACCACACAATTCTTTCTACGTTCCGCCTACTAATTCTCCCAAATTAGTTGTTACGAGTCTTCCGCCATTAGCATTCATAACAAATGTCATTGTTTTCCAATCTCTCACCGCTAAAACAACAAATTAAAATATCATTTATATTACTTTAAATTTTATACTTCATATTCTCATTAATCCGAGAAATTTATTTTTATGAAAATTTACCCCCCAAAAAAGGTTTTTTCTTTGGAGGTAATGGTGATAAGAAAAATTTCCTTCAAAATGTCTAAGCTTTCGGGATCAATCCTCCTTTTTTTTTTTTTGCACTCTTATTCTCCATTTCACCATAGAGAATGTCAGAATGACGTTTTGCCATAGATTGTCGGATACCTCAAACCGGCCAATACTTCATTAGAAATTTTCTCAGAGTCATTATGGTTGCAGGCAAGTTGAGATCAATTGAATCCAACTTAAAAAAAATTGTGTTCTATCTCCGTTGGGGCTGGATGAGGATGATGAGCAGTATTATGGGCATTAGAAACAACAACAGCAGCAGCGGACTTATCTGCTGCAATAGAATGTGATCTTTTGTGACCACCTAAAGCTTGCCCAGATGAAAAATTCTTGGCACAGATGTTGCACACGTGATTTCCAAAGTTCTTCGGTGATTTTTTAACTGTTTGAGAATCGCTATTCCGATTAATCAATCTTTTAGATTCTCCTCTCCCCTTATTGTGGCTTGTGCGGTGGCCGCCAAGAGCTTGATATGAATCAAAGCTCTTGCTGCAGATGTTGCACGGATACCTTTTTCTATTGCAAGAACTCTGCCTTTCAAATTCAGAATCACATTGAATTGATAGACGCTTCTTTTCATTTTTAAGAACAGTAGGATTGATATCACCATGATGACTGTTACTTGCAAAAGATGAGACCTTCAGCTTTTTGGACTGTTGATATCCATCCACAGAAGGAAAAGAATGAACTTTGTTTCCAGATCCAATTGTAAGAGAAATCTTATCAGTTGAATCATATATCAAATTAGCGTCTTCTCTTGCGAGCTTCAGCAGACACAGAGCAGCAATCACTTCCTCCTTGCAGTTCTCGGAGGAGAAACCAAAAACAGACGCATTTGCAATCTTTGGTGCACTCCCCGTCCTCTTCTTCTTCATCGGCATTGAAAATCTACTCAACTTACCATAAGGTTGGCCCGACATTTCCTTCGCTTCGTAAGTTCCCCTGCTCCATAAATCATCATCGTTGTCCCCATGAATGAGCTCTTCCCTGGTCATCTCAAATGAAGCATTCAATGAAGAGGAATCCTTCTCTAGCTTGGCACGGTTCTTATCCATAACGTTCTCGGGCCACTCAATCTCAAACCGCTGCGACTTCTTTGGATTGATTCGGCCATGTCTGCCCAACGGCTTGTCTTCATCCTTCATGGGAGGGCTCAGCACAACATGAGACCACAAGTGACCTTCAAGAGATCTCCCATCGGAGAAGCTTTGCCCGCATATTCGACAATTGTGCTTCTCCATAGAAACTAACAGAAATAAAAATTGGAGAGGTTAGGAATCAGAATAGAAGAGAATCGAGAACACAAAGTGCCGTATCAGGATTACGCATTGTGATCCTCCGGATTAATGTTGCTGGACTGATCCTGTATTGTCGATCTGAAAAGAAGCAATCCTGGATGGATCCTCTAGTTTTTCGCTCTGCTTTCCTCAGCAATGGAGCTTCTTTCTTTTGTGGGTGAGGGAGATAAAGCTGGTTGTGGAGTTGGTGGTGAGGTGAAATCCATGCATGGAAGCAAGGTTATAAAGACAGCAGAAGAAGAAATTATGGCATGTGTTTAGCACACAGAAAGCCTCATTAGCGGGTTGGACGGTCTTGTTTGCGCCATGTAGATGCCAAACATAGCTAAAAGACGGTTAGGGAAGAAGGGACCGCCTAACAGCCTCCTTTTCTTTTGTTTAAAAAAAGAAAGAATCTATACTAATACAGGCATGGTGCCATGTAAAGCCACAGCATATGCACAAATATGGGATCAAATGATTCATTCCTCACCGTTCAAAATCTATGAACATGAAGTTGACCAGTTCATTTGTAACAATAATGTGATGTCTGAATAACTATAGTTCTCTACTTCAACAAGGCTCTATAATTCTTATGTAATTCTTTATCTAACACCTTTTCTTAATTATGTATTGTCACTCTACGAATGTGTATTTTACTTATGAAAAATTAGGATAGTGGTATTGCTGATATAAAATATTTAGGTAACTTACATAAGCATCACACAATTCTTATGTATTTACAAATCTGACACTTAGAATTACATGTTTATATTTATAACATTTTGATTTCATAACCTGTATATAGCTAATAGCTGACGTTTTAGCCTATTTTATTTTGGCTACTTCCTTTCATTTTTTGAGAGATTTTTTCTCTATTATATAGCTCATGTTGCAGATGAAATATTGAGCGAGGACACCGTACATAGGTGCGGATTAGTGATACTCTTTTGATATTGTTGTGATATTGGGGTACAATGTTATCACAAATAACACCAAAATATTATCTTATGTGATAATTTAGTAGTATTTTAGTGATATTGTGGTGTTATTGCAGTATAATACCACCACAAAACTACTAATCTGCACCTATTCCACTCTCATCTCATCCGCATGCAATATGTTTTCTATGTTGTAGGTTGTTTATAGTTGTCTTTATTTTGCTTGTTGCAAAACCTATCAACAAAACCTATCAAAATTAAGCTTTTTTTTTTTTTTTTGGGTAAGTAATCCAGTCTTTTCTAAATCCAGTGAAAGGTCTACATTTCTTCCCGTAGAGGACTTTTTTCTCTTACAAAAGATTTTTTCCTCTGACGAAGGTGTTTCCCCTTCGACGGGGGATTTCTCCTCCTGACAGAGAACCTTTTACTCGATGGAGACTTCTCACCCTGACGGAAGACTTCTCCTGACAAAGGACTTTTCCCTCCCACAGAGGGTTTTTTTCCTTCCATAGAGGACTTCTCCCCCTGACGAAGGATTTTTTCCTCCGACAAAGAACGTTTTCCTTCGACTAGTTACCAGAATCTGACTTCTCCCCCCAACAGAAAAACCCCAGAATGAAAGATCCAGTGGTCGATGAAGTTCCCATCAGAACACCCCAACACTAAAGGCTAAAATATCATATACTACATTTTTAAAACAAGAGTAATATTGTAATCTACTTATTTTGCCCTCCTATAATCCATAAATATGAGGGGAATTTCATATAAAATGACTTTTAGCTTCCTTCACTAGTATTGAACAACTTAATGCAATGAAATGGGACAGAGGGCTCGGGAACACCACATTTTTCCCTCGCCAAGGAAGTCTCACTCTCTCTCTCTATCTTGTCTCTCCCTCGTTCAGTTTTCTCTCATTGGTCCAACGCTCTACTCCTTGGGCATGATTTACCAGACAAGTTTGTACTCAGCAGATACAAACCACATAATTCTTATGTTTTTGCGTATCTAACACCTAAACTTTCATTTTTACATGCATATCACTCAAACATTTAATATCACATCAAAAATAAAGCTATTACTAACTTTTAAAAGTGAAATACATATTTTCATGCCAAAATTATTACATAATTCGAATTGCTTGGCATGAATGTAATTTTCCCAAAAATTAATTTGCTTTTCACTTCTATAACGCAAGCTAGGATCGTTAACAATCTGATTGCTCGAAAAAAAATTGATCCATAATTTTCGCTCATTTATTTTTATCCAAGCCAAAATTCAAATCAAATTTCCGACCATTAATGATCTTCCAACTAAATTTACTAAATTCATACATCTAATACCACTAGAACAAATGTTCCCTCTAAGATAATAGAAAACATGTGGTGAAGCATATGTTTCATAAATATAGAATTTAGACTATACTGAAATAAAAGAAAATATATTCAAAAAACTTAATAAAGAAATGAATATTTAATGAAGAGACCTAAGTTTTACTTAGATTGCTTGCACTCATTCCATCAAATATTAAATTCTAACCGAGTTAAAAATAAAATTACTAAAAAAACCTTGTTGCACTAAAATAATTGTCAACTCAGTGATTGAGCTTTAGGCAACAAACACAAGAAAAAAAAACAAAACAAAACCAAAGAAAGCTTAAATTTAAATCCTTAGTTCACTTTTGAATTATCAATCAAATCAGGAATAAAAGAAATCAGACAGAATAAAAATTTTACTTCTTCGCAATACTGCAAAGAGGGAAATATTATATTTACACGGATTCTTCTCTTTTAGCTAATTATTTAGATTATGATTATGTATTAATTAAATTATTTAATTTAAAATATACTGAATATTATGTACCTAAAATAGATGGTACAAACTACTATTTATTGGAATGAAAGCAAAGGAAAAGACATTCAGCCTATTTGCTCAAAATATTGTGATCAATTTTAGTATACATCAAACGGTTGCAAACATTGGGAGTCAAAACAAATAACAGACCCCCTGAATTTCTGGAACCTCCGTAACAATTTTCAACTACTACTGAAACAACAATATCAAATTAACAAATCATTCAATATGGATAAATAACTACAAAATACAAGAATAAGAAGTTTAATTCCTTCATGAAATTAAATCATCATTGAGATTACAATCATGGAAAATATGACAGCCATATTTACTTATAGAACACAATCTACCTAACTGTCCACATGGATTTGCCAAGGAAAAATTGGATAGCTTTGATCTGTAAATCAACATCTTCAGCTGCTGGGAGGAATCCATAAAAGCATACATGGCTGAAGCAGGAACCATCTCTCACATAATTCTCCCTACATCCCCTTCCCAAATACCTCTTCAAGCACATTACAGGTAGGAAAGAAATCAAAATCTTCCTCTCTTGCTCTAACATAGTTGATTTCCCATGGTTTTGAATCGTGAGAACCATCAACATACTCATAATCACCAAAACCAAACACACAACTATTTCTAGGTTCCACATTCAAATTCTCCCCATCCCTCTCCATGCAGGAGTCCGAAACATTACACGGTCCCTCGAACGAAGTACAGGACTCATCTTGAGCATCTCGATCCGACGAACAATCCCTCGAATTTTCATCAATGGACTGCTTGCAAGGGGGCATTGATTTACATGCCGTTGATCCATCCGAACCGAGGCAGAATCGTTCATCCTCTGTTACAACAAGATGCTTCTCATACTCGTCCTCATCATAAAAATCTAACTCTTCTGAGGCGTCATCATTGACTACAGAATCCTCTTCCTCTTCCTCTTCTGAGGTCTCAAATTCACCATCGCTGCTCTCTCGCCACTCATCGTCATCGCTATCCACATTTGAAGGATCGATTCGGTTCTGAACTGCCCTCTTACGAAGTACGTAGACATTAAAGTAGTAACTAACAAGTTCTTTGCAGCTTCGGGATGGAAAATTGTGAGGGAGAACAGTCCAGAAATTTCTGCCTAATGAAGCAGAATTTGACAGCACTATCATTTTGAACAAATTCTCCTCCTCATCAGTCCACCTTTGGGCTACCACATCCTCTCCCATTTCGGAAAATCCAAGTTCTATGAACTTCTTCCCCAGTGATCCCTCAAGCTTTTCTCTAGCTTTCATCACATGCTGCCTCACACATCTAATGGAACCTTCATCACTGCAATCACATTTATCAGCACTGACTTCAATATTCTCAGTAACAAGTGGAGATGGCACAACATTGCTTGGTGCCGAATGATAAGCATGGGAAACAAGCTGACTTCCTGAGCGCTGGAAATCCTGAGGCGTCCATTGCGGAAGATCTGCTTGGTGATCAGGTCCAATGGGGATGCATTTTCGATGAGAATTCTCCAAAAGCGGGGAACGAAGATCTTCCAGTTGGTCGAACCCAGCTCGATAAAGATACTCATATCCTGGAAAGAATGGCACCCAAGCAGCCTGGCCTTGTCTGGTAGCAGCAACCAAATTGGTTGCTGCAGGCCTTTTTCCATTAGCATTCACAACAGATGCTGTTGTTTTCCAATCTGTCACCTCTGAAACAACAAAATAATCATTTTTATTGATTAGAAATAATCTTGCAGATTGACAACAATCTGAGAATTTTATGTTAATTTATTTTTTTATTGGAAGTTACCTAAAAGAGGTTTTTCTTCGGAGGTAATGGTGATGGGAGAATTTCCTTCAAAATGTCTCAGCTTTCCAGCATGATCTTCTTTTTTTGCACGTTTATTCCCCGTTTCACTGCCGAAGTTGTCAGAATGACGTTTACCATTCTCTAATGCTTCAGCAATTAGCTTATTGAACTCCATGTCTGCAACGTTAGTAGCTTCTAAATGTTCCTTTTCTCCATCTTCACATAAAAGTAAAATCAAACCAGTTGCAAATTGCACCTTCCTAACATGCTAAATAAATATATTTCTATACCTGATATTTGATAATTCCCATGGTCAAGCTTATAGAGAGGAACTTCTGCAGATTCTTCGAGATGGAGAGCACACTCCAATTTTTTACCATGTTCATACGCAACATGGTAAGGATCAACGAAAACAAAAGGGCGATTGTAGTGCATCTTAAACCTGGAAGTAGGAAAATGTGGGTAAATGTAACAAATGACCATCAAATTCAAAAATAGCCTCGAAATTTCATAACAAGATTGATGAATAAACTGCATAGCATCAAAGCATTTGTTGATACCAATAAAATAAATTTGAAGGTGAAGTGATTATTTTCACTATATAATGGAACATAATCATCAGAACTTATGCTGGCTTAAAAAGCTTAAGATTTTTAAGTATAAATGCAGATGAATAATGATACAATCATACAATTATTCGTCCAATCATACATCTTTACCAATGAACCCTATTCTAGATATGGAGTTCAATCAAAATAAATCCTAACTCTTAAACAAGTAAAAGTAGAGTACTAGCTAATTCTATGCAATGAATTGAATAAAGATCCATATTTGTAACCCAGCAATGATATAAACAAAGCTTAACTGAGGTACCGTCTATCTGATGCAGCCGATAAAACCTATGCATCAGAGGCTCAAACACACAATTTCCACGAGCAAGTCAACACAGTTGAAAAGCATATAATTAGTTTTAATAATATAAATACACCAATCACTAACCCCAAACATTGGAAGCCTACTTTTATAAGATATAGACATTCTTCTCTCTTATACCGTACTAGATCTGTCATCGCTATCCATGATTTATTTACTTCACTGTGTGCTTTGTTATATGAGATTAATAAACACACGTTTATGTAATTCATAGTCATTTCTTCTCTAAAAAGGGGAATAAACCAAAATAAAATACACCAAAATAGCCTAAAGTGGTAGAATGGACGTAAATAACCAAACCCTGCTACATATAGGATGAATAACTCATAATCTCAATCCGCCTTTGCATAGCCTCTACTACCAATGTATTCAATTAAAAGGTCTCCAATCCCAACCAATTGAATCCTCACACATTCAGGTGCAATAGCCAAAATCAATAACATGAACTTGTAACCCAACGGGCTCAAGCTATATTCATAAATAAACGTTGATTTTTTTCACCTCTTTCATCTATTTTGATAATTGGAGTGCTCGTATATTTTTTCCTGCAGTGTCATTTGTTCAAGCAATGGGAATGGATAATTTAATATTGCAACATAATGCAGCTTTCAGGGCTAATTATATGATTTTGATATTTGTTGGAGAAAGAGGATACACATAACTAATTCTACATAGTTGGGATAAGGCTATTGATGACCATACTGCAAAAGTGAAATATTGATGATTTACCCCGTTAAAAAACTAACAAGTCCATATTTAATACAGCACGCAATGTAGAAAATAAATTTTCTAAAACTTGAAACCTTGGAGTATAAAAATATCAATTAGTGCAAGTAAGAAGAAAAAGTTGGAACTAGCTATTCCTGATTACTGGCACCCGCCACCCATATTTGGCAATTACATTTCAATGCATTTGAAATGAATCATCGCAAACACAAAAAAATGATATATTTAGGGTTCTTTTGGGGCGGCTGTAGATTTTATTAAGGAGGTTGTAAAACTGTGATGGGCTGATCAACTTCTTAGAAGTTGAGGTGAGAATTACAAATATTTATTTAAGAAAAAAATCAAGCCAACAGCTTTCTTACAGTCACCACACTTTAATAGGTAAACAGCAGCTTGTCACCACAAAAATTTCTAGAAAGCAATTTGCCAAATATAGAACTATGATGGTTGTCTGTAACGAAAAGAAGGAAAAAAATTGTGCCAAACTGACCCTTAATTTTCATCTAACAAAGAAAAATCATGGAATTCTAAAATACCCGCATTACAAGTACTTCAAATTTGATTTTAAAAACATCCAACCAAACAACACCTAAAATTTTAAAAGATAAAAACAATAGTATTTTATTCAAGTACTATTTAAAAAAAAAAAACAGTATAAATAAAAAATGAACACTAAAATTTTACAATGTAAACAAGGGTTCCTGCAACTACCAAAAAAAAAAGTAACAATAATCAATCATATACTCTTATTTTTTACGAGTTGGTATAAAACATTCTTACTGACCCTTTCATCAATCTCCCATTTTATTAGAGCATCTGCTATGCCATATTTTATGTACAGAAAATCCAAACTTTCTTATAAGACATCTTTGACATGTGTCTGTCTCAGCACCTATCTAATACAATCATTTCATCGGCGAGTCTTCTGCATCGCACAGAAAATTCAAATCAACTTTCCTATCTCTCTTCTTCAATGCATGCCTCACCCACAACTCTCCCACTATCAAGTTAATAATAATTAAAATAATCATTTTTCGATATGAACACTCTATTTTTATTGCACAACCAGTTTTAAATTCAAATATCAACCGCATTTGGCTTAATTGCTCTTAAATTGATTGTTCGTAAAATTTGCAGACATGAAGTACAGCTGATCCAATTATGATTAAAAAAAATCTATCATTAAGCACCCATTGTATTCTCATAACATATGACAACCCTACTACGCTTCTTTCTTCTTTTTAAACATTGAAATTTAGCATCAGACGTAAAGATCTAATATATAACTACATTTTATTTGATAATATAACTAAAGCCAATAAAACTATCATATTTGATCTCCCAAAAATAAAAGCTAATTAGGGAAATTTACATACATATCATACAATTCCTTTGTAAGTATGACTGAATGTATGTATAATAAAGAGAAAGAGAGGCCCAAATAATTAGAGTTATCAAAATTGTCTTTATTATTCAAATATAAAGGCTTGGAATAAAATTCAAGGCTATCGATCTTGATGAACACTACAATAAATTTCAAAAAAACAAAACTTCATGTGAATATACCATAACTCATCTCCACACCAAGCATAAAATAATAAAGGGGCAGTTACATACAAACCACCCGAAACTTGCAATTTACAAATCAACAAACCTCTTTCATCCATTTTTCAAATTCTCACTCAAATATAGAAATTCATGGTAAAACCCCAAAGCATATTTTTCATTAACATCAAAACCTCAAAAGTTTGATCGTGGCATGCGTAAATACATCGGTTTGGTGATTCAAAAAAAATCACATAGGTACTTAATTTGTAAATATCAATGTTTCAGGTGGTCTGCATGTAATTATCCCAATTGTAATAAGGTTAGAAGACTTTAATAGTAAGATAGTCATTTAAAACAATTTTGGCACTAAACTAAATGACAAGATAATATAAAAATTAAAACGAAATATGATAACATAGTAGTACCATACCATAACAAATGATTCGGTACAAAGTCTTTGGTAGTATTTGATTAGCATTGGCAACCAACCAACTAAATAAATCAATTGAGTGTACTAAACTAATTACAATAAACTAGAAACCAACTTCCTCAATTGCATTTTTCATCTCAAAACCCAAAATTAAATGCAAAAACAATAAATCAAAAGATTTATGCTTCCATTTAATTGGATTAAAACTTCTATAAATAACTCTCTGTGTATGTGGCCGCACAAATATTATCATCGCTAGCTCGGTGAAGCACATCTTTCCTAATTTGTGTGTGCATGTGTGCACATCAAAACATAACTAACTTAACATAAACAAACAATAAAATTTAAATTAAAAGGTCAACGGCTCCCATTATGAACTAAAAAAGGAACTAAATTTGAAGCTAATTTTACCTCTCAAGGCTGCCCCAAAGAATATATCAAAGCAAAAGGGGTGGGCCCTCCACAAGTAACTGCCGACTTATATCCTTTAAGAGATGGCTCAATATTGCGAAAGACAATATTTTAATTAAAGGAGCTTGGAAGTTTTATCTCCCCTGAGAAGGCTACAAGTTGTCAGTCAACCCCCCTCGAGTCCACCAAATTTCAAAACCCTAGCTCCCAGAACCCAAAAGGTCAACGGATTTACAGAAAGAATAACAAATAAAACAATTTAAGGCGGCGACCTAAAGATCAAAAATTTCAATTAGAAGGCTACCACCTTCACGGATCGATCAATAATCTCTGCAAACAAAAAATCTATGACGCCGAAAAGAATATTACAAAAGTCAAATTGAAATAAACAACGGATATATGAAATGAACAATAAAGGACAAAAAACTACAACAGATCTGCGGATCGATACCCTGAAGACCAGGAAGCAAAACCCCTTCGAAACCCTAAAGAAAGTATCAAATTTGCCGGGGCTCAGAAAACAAAGCAATCGGGACAAACCGATAAGGGGTGATGTAGATCCTGATAAAAAAAACCAGTTAACTTGAGAGATCAAAAAATCGGGTATCGATGAAAGGGAGAAAACACGGGAGCGAAAGAAACGGAACCCTAACCCTAGATTCAATCGGGAGAGAGACGATGAGAAAGAAAACCCGCGAAATCGAAAGACGCGGCTACGATTCGTGGACCGGCCGGCACGATCGAAACGAACGAACGGATTGAGATCGAAATTTTTTGGAAGTAAAAGACCAAAAGGGACAAAAAAAGCTCGAATTTTTATTTCGATCCATCTTATTCTAAAATGTATGAATATATAAAAAAATTCTCTTCCCGCATAATTACTCAAATGACAATAATAGCCCTGCGAATTCCGTCTATTAAATTCCTTTCATTTTGACTGACAAAAAACACGTGATGCACGTGGCTAACAATATTAAACTTCTAAGAGAGCTCCTAAATAATTACATTTTATGAAATTTTTTAATTAATTAAATGAAGCTTATGTTAGTCCGGAGACAATTACACAGAAGAAAAAAATAAATAAATAAATAAAAATCTTACCCGCTCCCGCCTTCGACTCCTGCTCCCATTTCTGCGAATAGAGAAACTGCTCATTCGCGAATAGTCTCATTTCTGCTAGCTGCTCTCTTCTCTCTTTGTTGTTTTCGCGAATCGACGCCCCCCGCTCTTTTGAGTCGCGTGAATAGCAACCTCCTCTCTTCTTCTTTAGTAGTGTGATCAACTGCTACAGGTGAAAGATATCCGAGAGGCATTTCTTCGGGCTTCGACGTGGTTCGAAGGTATCCGCTCTTAGTTATTTCTACGTGTTTGGCAGAAGGAAGAAGAAGATAGTGGAAGAATAATTTTTGCTCTCTTTGATTTCTTCTTGGTGGTTTGTGGCAGAAGAGAAATAGGTTTTTTCTTTTGTACGTTTTTCTTCTTCTTCGACCTATTTCGGTATAGAGAGAGAATGAGAGAGTAAATGAGAGAATAGTTTTCTCTTGTAATTGTCGAAGGCATCGACTAATGTAAATCCCTCAATTAATAAAATCCTCTGCAACACCGTGGATGTAGGCAATTTGCTGAACTACGTAAATCTGTGTGTTCTTTTCTAGGATGAATTTTCTCGTTCTATTTTTCACTTCGATGTCGATATTTTTATTTTTATATACCACAACAGTTTAGGTTTGATAGCGAAAGTTAATAAGTAACACTTCAACCATGTGATTGAAAAAATATTTTAAAAACCAATGGTGCATTTGGGGCAACAATGCGGCGGTGCTATGGTGTCGCACCGTAGTTATTCATGTTTAGCAAAATTGTATTTTGTTCGTGTTCTCAAAAAACTGCGGCTAAAAACTGTGTTTTTCCACTTAACCTGACTATCTGCGATGGCTCCTAGAAAGTTGTGGTCTGGTTTTTTTTTTTAAAAAAAGTTATAATAGTCACCGCAGCTTTTTAAATAGCATCTTCTTAAACAATTTCACAATTGTTTTTTCAAACAGAAACAAACCCTAAATGTGCAAAATTGAGCACAAGCACATAAAATAATTACTAAAAATACATTATAAGTAAAGCTAATGGCAGGAAAATTGAGTGTGCTCGGTGCGTCGTTGGACTCTTCGCTTCCCAATTCAAGGTCTTTCATGAGCTAGAGAATTCAAAGTAACATGTAGCTCAAATGTAGAATAATTTTACAATATTGGAGAATTTAGCTAAAAAATTATTGTTCATTTGATTCCAAAACCCAAAATGATAAAAACCAATTGACATCGTCTGTGGGAAGATTCATACTTCTTGGCTAGAGATGTCCGCGTAAAGTTGTTCGTGGACAACGATGAAGAAGAGAAGTTTGGCATTCACAAACAGAGGAGTCGGATCGCATCACACGTCGCACGCAGCCAAATCGCGACAAATTCGGTGAGCAGTGGAAGCTTTGATTGACTAGATTTGCACTATAGGTTGTGAAGTTCGACGAGACGGAGGAGGAACAGTCCGCAAGCGAGGGCCGAAAATTTGCGACAGGGCTGCCAGCAGAGGATTTCGGAGTAGGAGTTCGGTCTTGCGAGCAGCTCGGCCAGAGGGAAGAGGCGGAGATC
>NW_018165313.1:1984800-1986546 GCF_001263595.1 Phalaenopsis equestris | reverse complement strand
AGAAGGGTTCGGGGAGTTCATTCGGGGAGTTCACTGTTCGGGAGTTTGCGAAGCAGGAGGACCTGAGCAGTTTGGCGAGACGCGACAGCTCTAAAGATGCAGTTATTCTCGTGCGACAGGAAGATGAGGAATTCCTGATTTGTTCCTCTGGACGCAGAGTAATGCTTGCGGGAAGGAGGCGCGAGCACAAAGGAATTTCTTGGATAACAAGGCGTTATAAGACAAGTTTAGGCTGAAAACTTTTGGTTGTTATACAATAGTACAACATTTTAGTGATTTCAGTCTAGTTCTTGGAAGGGCAGCAGGTATAATTCATTGGAAGAAATCCTAGCCACGACAATGAGTTCCATCAAATTTGACATTGAGAAATTCAACGGGAAGAACAACTTCGGCCTATGGAGAGTAAAGATGAGAGCTCTATTGGTTCAACAGGGTGTTGCAGAAGCCTTGCAAGGGTCTGTGGCATTGCCGGCCGACTTGACCGAGAAGGAGAAGATCGGCATGCTGGACAAGACTCACAGTTTGATAATCCTGAGCCTGGGCGACAAAGTTCTGAGGGAGGTGTCGAGGGAGACAACGACTCAAGCACTTTGGGCCAAACTCGAGGTACTCTACCTGACAAAGTCTCTGGCTAATAGACTCTTTCTTCTCCTTCAAAATGCATGAAGACAAATCTGTCTCAGAGTAGATTGACGAGTTCAACAAGATCATCGACGACCTCGAGAGCATTGACTTCAAGATGGTTGATGAGGACAAGGCACTACTATTGCTAAACTCTATTCATAAGAGCTACGAGCATTTCAAGGATGCGATGCTCTATGGAAGGGTGTAGACTATTACTCTGGATGGGGTTCAATCTCTGATTAGAGCCAAAGAACTTCAGAAGAAGCATGATAAGGATGAGGAAGTCAGCGGAGACAGTCTTATTGTCAGAGGAAGATCGGACAAGAAAGATTCAAGAAATGGTCAGTATAGATCAAGGTCAAGCAAGGATGGAGGGAATTAGTCATCAAGGGGATCTTTGAAGTGCTATCATTGTCACAAAGATGGTCATTTCAAGAGGAACTGCCTAGACAGGAAGAATACGTACCAAGGAGAGCCAGAAGAATCAAGAGAAGCAAGTATAGCCTCTGATGACTACGATTCTGCTGAGGCCCTGGTGATCACAGAATCTGAATCCAGTAAGGAGTGGATCCTCGACTCAGGGTGTTCTTTCCACATGTGTCCTCACAAAGGCTGGTTCGAGACACTGCAACAGGAAAATGATGGGTTCGTTCTACTGGGAGACAATAAAGCTCACAGGGTTTTTGGAAGTAGATCAATCAGGATAAGGATGTTTGATGGAGTTGAACGAGTACTGAAAAATGTCAGGTACGTACAAGAGCTCAAAAGAAATCCGATTTCTTTAGGTACGCTGGAGTCAAGCGGATGCTCGTTCAAGGCAGAGAATGGCTGCATCAGAGTAACTAAAGACCCTCGTGTCGTCATACAAGGAGTCAGGAAAAAGCTATGTACTCTCTTATCGGAAGAACCGTGATTGCTAAGTCAATGCACTGTTTGGACTTAACAAACTCAAGCAAGGGTTGAGGGCCCTCAGGGGCCAGGTGGAGGGAATCTTTACTTCGAAGCTTCTCAATTGAGGGTTAAGGTGGAGAATTGTTATTTTGACCTCCAATTATTGAACTGAGGTAAAAGGGTACTTTTGTAATGTGGTGCCGCTCAACTACCACATCTCACCTACCGCTC
>NW_018165313.1:1946097-1984773 GCF_001263595.1 Phalaenopsis equestris | reverse complement strand
TAGAGAGGAGGAGAGCATCTTGAGGCCTTGTATCAAGGTGTCGCTTGAGAGGGAGGTCATAGAAGGAAGATGAGGGCTCATCTCTATGTAAAAGCTATGTATTCTCCATTTCTTTTTGCCTTAGTGAACTATTTGATTGATTCCCTCCCGTGGACGTAGACCAAGGAGTGAGAAAGAAGATGCAAACACAGGAACACAAGCAAACAAGAGGATTTACGTGTTTCAGTCCTTCGGACCTACATCCACGGGAGAGAATCAACCAAATCCACTAAGATAATAAAGAAGAATTACAAGGCTTCTACACCATTGAGGAATAAGCTCCAGATCTCTCTCTCGACTCACCTCGACCCAAGATCTCACTAAGCTCCCATCTTGCCACGATCTCTCTCTCGAATAACCTCGACCTTAGATCCCCAAGATTCTCCCCTCAATCCTTAAAGTCTCTCCCTTTCTTCTCTACTTCCTCGTAATTCTCACTCCTTGATTCCTTTCCCCTCAACCCTCCCCTACAAGCCACCCCTTCTATTTATAATAGAAGGGGCCTCCCCTTGTAGACTGGGTCTATCTAGCCTAATAATTGAGATTCATTACAACACTTATCTTATAAACAATGTTTGTGCATTCTCAAAATCAATAATTTAACACATTCTCGGTTGATCAAACAACTGATACGAAGAATTGTCTCGATGACTCAAAGACATGGTTCAAAGTAATTCATTGAAACTAACTCGAACTAGTCAAGTGGTTGTAATGTTGCCAAAGTCATTAACCCAACAAGATCAACAGAAATTTATTATGATTGGGCAATATTTGCCTCATTATTTGTTAAAACAAACCCACACAAGTTCAAACATACTAATTGCAACATCCTCAAACAAACTTTCGAAGTTGCTTGTCGGCATTATTCCTCTAATTGAGCCAATAACTTCATCCAAAAGACCAATAACTTAAACCATGAAACTTACAATCTAAAAAAAAAGCAAGTAACTTTGTATAGAAACTCGACGACTTCACCCAATTATCAAGAATATTGAAGAGACGACTTAATTTCTTCTTATATGCCTCTTCGAAATATGTAACTACTAAAATAATTAATATTCATTCATAATCATCCAACACTTTGTGATTAATATTTTGATAAAATCATTAAACCCTTAACTATCTTAAATCATGGGTTCTTTAAGGGGAAGAGTGCATGAAGGTATTTGAAGTCAAGAAAGAGAAACCTGAAAATAATTGAAGTTAGTAGAGAGAGTTCTATTAAGTAGTGATTGTTGTAACAAATAGAACAATTAGTTATTTGAGTTTAAACATATATTGCTGATAGGAAAATTTAATATAAGGTTATTAGTTTTAATGATTTAGATTCCTCACTTAACAAGTCTATGAATATGTGGCTATTTCTAAATATTTGCTTCAATATAGTTTTAAGAAATAATATAAAATCATTACAGTTATGTTAGATGGTACATCATCTAATGACATAAATGTTGGAAACTTGAAGGCATTGTTTATTAAAAGATGTATTTTTTTATTATTAAATTTGAAGTAATCTTATTATAAAATGGTAAATGGTATGAAAGTAAGTTTTTATGAAATGTTAGGTAAATTATTCTATGTTATTATCAATTACTTGTGAAGCGTGTTGGAGAATTCGTGGCTGTAGAGAAATGAATTATCATCACAACATTTTACGAAAATACAACACACATTGATAGAATAAAAGTATCAATAGAGAAAATAGATTTTTTTTACGTGGAAAACCCGAAAAGAGAGAAAAAATCATGGGGATTGACCCAATCAAAGATAATCGACTAGAACTTGATGAGTATAGGAACATACCCCTTTCTTGTAGACAAAAAATTCCACACAGTTACAGTGTTCGTGACCAGTTGCACAACAGTCGAGAGTGGTTGTAGTTGCCGAAACTTCAGTACACCATCCTCGAAGTGAGTTGCTATGTGTTGTTTAAGAGGAAGCACTACCTAACTATATTGGATACTTCTCTGCATGGTGCTTCGTTATTCTGCACTATTGGATGCTACTCCATAGAGTGTTTTGTTACTTTACAATATTGGTCGTTGTTCAATAATTAAGGTGTTTCATTGCATCGAGTTAAGGGCGACCGACAATGGTTGGCGGCAACTAACAAGTTGTAGTCGACGGTGGTCAACACTGGTAATAACGAAAAGCGTTTAATAGATCTTCGAAGTAGAGCAATGGATTTTGGCTCCTTCTCTTCTAGATCCTCCTCCATGCTTAAATCATGGTTCCGTATCATGAAGAGGGCAATATACTCTTTATATAGTCTATGAGAGTCTTCTTGGCAATTAAGCTGGACCACTTCATCGGACGTCCCAGAGAGATTATATCGATCAAATAGAATTTTACTGACATTTAAGTACTTTAATTGTGTCAGAATTGTATGATCTTGGACTCGTTGGGTTCGTCTCATCGAGATTCTCAGCATGATTTCAAGTTTGTCAGATTTGGAAATTGTTTGACCTTCTGATTGAGCACCAGAAACTTCAAAAAATGGTTTAACGACTCAATTTGGACTTGATATGATTTGTATTATACCAACTTTGTGTTCATCTCATCGAGAGGGTCAGTTTGACTATAAGTTGAAATCAAAGTTTTAAATGATTTTTAATCAAAATTTGAAAATTCTTTACTAAATAAATTCTCTCTGGATTTGTGCTACGCCTCGAGTTTTGTTCTTGATTATGAAAATTTGTTGATTGTGTATGAACTTGTACTTTAGTCCACAAGATAAAGATATTTAGCATTGCATGCTTTATTCAAAAACTTATAATGCTAACATTATGATAGAAAAGGTACATAACATCATGGAATCCACTCATTTTGTGCATTTGATATGAATACATTGTTAAAGAGAATAGTAGAAATCTAACTTAGAGGTCTACATAATAGATGCTAGCATCAAATGTATAGATTCTAAGTTGGAGCGACAATAAACATACAACATAATTCTTGTGCATTTACATATATAAATTATCAGCTAATATTATATTGTACTATTAAATATAAACAGTTCAAATTATATTAATATAATTAAACAATTAGATATTTACTAGCATAATTATAAGAATGTGTTATGAATTTTATTTTTTTAATTATTAAAGTCACATAATATTTATAGGGAATAAAAAATTGTATCAGAATATCCAAAAATAAAATATAAATAAATGAGCTTAAATGTTAGTAGATTTATTTTAAAAGTAATGTAATTCAAAATTTTTATATGTAATTTTTTTTTTTTTTTGGGTGAACATATATAATATTAAGTAAAAAAAAAAATTTTTTTTTTTCATTCTAATTATAAATTGTTTGAAAAAATGAGGCAATTTTTTATTTTAATTATTTCAAATAAGTACTATTAAATGATTTTACAAATAAATAATAATAATTTTTTTGCCAAGGAAATAAAATAGCCTTTATTAGTGAATAATATATATTTTTTTCAATCAAATAATATAATACAATAAAAACAAATCAGCATATTAAAATAATAATATTAATAATAACAATTTATAATAAATTTATTTATATACTAATTTAAATAAATATGATTAAATATTTTAACCAAGCCAGTTAAATTCATTCATTCATTCTATTCATGGAAGTTTGTTCATTTACAGCCCTACAGCAAACAACCGCTGTCAGGCACGTGTCCATCATGTGACATTACCTTCAGGCGGAAATGCCGAGGAGGGTTAAGAGCTGAAGCCTTCTTCTCCTCTCCTGTGTGTCAGGAGGGTACATTTTCGGTTCCGTCGCCATCGAAGCTGAGTGGGGAGATCTTACCCATCGTCTGCAGAGATCCCGCATTAAAGTGTTCACTCTCTCGTCAATATCTCCGCCTTCTACCCTTTTGGTTTCTCCTTCTCCGATCTCGCTTCCTCGCTGCCTCTTAGTTTCCGCTAGTGATCTCGGACCACGCGGCAATGGCTTCGTACATCTCCGCCCCGTGCCCTAAATTCCCGTCTGTACTCCGAATCGGCAGGTCTCGCGGGGTGGCGGGTGTTTCCCATTCCAGGGTTCGGCTACAGGTCGATCGTGAATCCTTGCCTTTATTTTACATTTTATTTTTCGGTTTTTTGGGCGGAATTTCTGCTGGTTTGTTTAGTCTATCGGAAATTGAATCTTTTGGCTAGGGATTTGCAAATTTAGAGAGGATCTTTGTTGGGATGTTATGCGGAATGTTCTTGATTTACTCGGAGATAATCGATGGATTTGAATAAAATTTTGTTTTGTAAAATTGGTGTGGTTTGTTGTTCAAATTGTAGGCCAGCTGATGGTTGGTTTTGCTTGGAATTTTTATTTTTTTTATTTCGGTGTCTTGTAATTGTGTTTGCGATGAGGTATGAGGAATTGAGGAATTGAGTCAAATTGAGCATTGATGACTTTGCTGAGGCTTACACGTATGTGCCTGTTTGGTTTGAGATCTTAATCCCAGTAGACTTCTGGCACTATCATTTTTTGGTTTGATCTAGGTAGGTTAGGTGGGACTTATCGGATTACGTGTGATTGGTACGATTTGGTAGAATTTAGCCTAAATGATTATAATAAGGCTAGTTTTATCAATTTACCTTTCAGACTATCATTCCTTTTTATATGATGGAATAATTTGCTTATCAGACATATCGTTAGAATATTAATGTTTAGTTTAACAGTATATTCACTTATTTCATACTATCGAACATTAATTATCATTGCTAATCATATACTAGTTAGTAGCAAATGATTTTCCTTTTTTTTTTCATGATGCCAAACTCATTTCTTCAAAAAAAATTTCCTTATAAGAGTCACTCCATTACCAGCATTGCTAGCCTAATCTTAATTTTTAGGATCATCTTTAGAGTTATCATTTTCTATTTGTTATTGTCAGGTGTTTTCTAAAGATTTAAATCCACACTTTTTTCATAAATCACTTTGAACTTCTATCAATGTTATCTTAAGTAGATTCTTTATGCTGCTAATAATTTGACACTAATTTTATAGTCCTGTCTAATAGGTGCACTTTATATCCTTTGTCGTAGAATTGCAAACCATTTATCCTTTTCAGTGTTGTTACATGGTCATCCGAACATTCACATTTTCACCACACACAATTTAACCACTCACGCACGCACACACACACATGCACATATACTTTCATAGCATTGTAATCAATACACCTCCAACTTTGTTTTAATTTTACAAAACTCGCCTTTATATCTCCATGATATCCTTTTATCACATAATGTTCTTAATTCAATTATTTTCATTTTAACATTTAAATAACCAATCCTAATACTAAAAATTATATCTTCATCTATATTCTCATTTTTTCTTTATAATAGTTTTAACATACAAATACAGCCATCAACTTAGTTTTAACATCTATAACTTCGTTTTCTTACAATATTGATTGATAATTTTTAATATCACACTCACTAAATTTCATATTTTATAATCAATTTTAGTTCTACTAATTGCAAGTTTTTTATCTTCCATTTTTTTTAAAATTATTTTTCATTTCTCTAGATATACACTTGTTTTATTTGTTTTTTTACTATCTTATTTGTAAAAAATTACACCAAAGCTCTCTACTTTAAATCTTTTTTGGAAACATTATCATCAACAAATGATTAAATGATTCAGTACATATATTGTAAGATGAAATGGGCAAGGAACTAGAATATTAAAATAAGAAAATTAGACCTTATGTAAGTACAAGGAGAACTTCCTTTCAAATTAGATGGCTGTACTTGTATTTTACTCGAAGGAATCACACATCCAACATGCACTCACAAAATATAGTTGAAAAGAAAATTGTATTTAAATTTAGTTCCCTAATCATTTACCTTTGAAAAATTTTTAATACTAGATATGGTTGACGTGGGATCATCCTGATTTAAATTAAAACTAATCCCCCAACTGATTTATGTGCAATTTGAAACCTCATGAAAATCCAATCAAAACTGAGCAACCCAACGAGCCTATGATCAACAAATTTTTAATTCCAAAAGTCATTCTCAACTAAGTGCGCTCATAAACCCCTTAGAAAATGGAAGTCATGGGAAACAAAACAAAATATGCAGAAGGCTATAGAAATAAAAATTGAAATCCTCAATCCAAATTCCACCGCTTGAAATCACAATCAACACATCAAATATTCTTTAATTAGACCTTAACATGTGATTCCCAAAGGATAAAACCAATAATAACCACCTTTGACTACCATTTCAAAACCACATCAATATGACTGGCTTGAAAAAAATTCAACTTCGATGAATTGATCTTTAGCCTAAATTGAATTAAAATTGAAACCACGCTAAACCATATGAACTAATGTAAAGGTATCAAATTGAACTACATCTCTATTTTTGGCTTTGTTCACTGCATGATATTAATTATAGAAATAACAAATAAAAAAAGGCTAACTTGTAAAAGAAAAATAATTAAGTTTTGCTTTTGACGAAAATATACACAATTTCTATCAAATTTGCCCAGCTTGGTCAAATTCAACTTAAAATTTTAGCATTTCATAAGTCTCGCTAGGAAGTAAGGCATCTTTGAAATCCACCAACAACATAGTTATCTTTTTGAATTGGAACTAGACATCTCCGAGATGCAAACATAGCAATTTTATCTAGCAGTTTTATCTACCAAAGCAACTTTATATGATTGTAAATGTGGTTCATGCTTTCAATTCATGCAGTTCACTATAGTAAATACAACATTCATATCATTTTACTGTCAAATCGAAGCTTGTGAGGCATATCCTGTTTGTAATGATTTTTAAAAGTCCTCTTCTAATTGAATTCAGCATTAGGAGTAAGTAAGATGCAAATGGATGATATTTAAAGATTTTAACATTTGAAGGATCATTATTTTCACTAATTTCTTTATCAAACCCTTGAACATTAATAAAATAATTAATCTCTTTTTCTTTCTCCTCCACATCTACATGCCAGTTCTTACTTGGACACTTATCAGCATAATAATTAATTTGATGGCCTTTAAAACATTCATTGGCAGATTCTTAGACCTAGATACAGATGTAATTGATTTTCCCGTTGTTTTCATATTGATTGCAGTGTTACTATCCTTGATTGTTGTTGTTGTTGCCATGAACTGAACTTGATTGCTTAAACACATGAAATTTTAATATGTAATAAATCTAAATACATGAAATTTTAATATTTGTTGAAATCTATTACAAATTGAGATGAATACCTTGATCAATGTGATTATGTGCCACTCCTCTCTTAATATCACGTCTCAAACTATATACACTTAGAGAGCTTGGTATTAAAATCTTCAGTGATCACTGAACCTGATTATAGTTCCTCAAATTTGTTCATATATTCAATAATGGTTTTGATCCATTGTCTTAAGAATTAAATCCATCAAGCAAAGGTTAATGACATATTTTTCTATTGGAAGTTCTTCCATTTTGACCTATGTGGTAGGGGATTTTTTTCCCAAGCTTTTTCTCTGTCTTTCAATCGTCGTTGAATAATTTTTCGTTTGACCAATTAATTTCATTTTCACAAATCTCACCTAACATTCCCCAAATATTAGACATGGTTTGCTTTTCAAATAAGTTATCCATATTTAATAATCCATTATTAAAAGCTTTAGGATCAATTTTATCGTCTTAGGTGGACCCTTAAATTTTAACTTTGCTTATCATCCGTCTAAAATTTGATATTAGTATTTTCATAAGTATCATTGTTGAAAACTTTAAATTTTTTATCAAGATTATTTCTATATCGCTGGCAAATGCTGACTTTGAATTGGGTCATCATTTTGTATGGAATTTACTTCCGGTCCACATGCATGAATTTAATTTGTTTTTAAAATACCTATTCATGTTTTAACCATATTAATTCGATACAGTTGTTTTGCTTCTTCAATAAGTCAATTAATTGATTTTATAAATCTGTTAAAATTTCATCTATTTTTTATTTTTAGTTACTCTGATTATTAGCACTGCTCAAATTGGCATGATAACGCAATTTAAAGCTCTAATATCAATTTTATGTACGAGGACGTGGTCCAAATTTTCTAATTTTACTAATATGATGCATAATATGATTTCATGTAAAGGAAATTTGACGTTTCACATTTCTCAAGTTACCTATTAGTTCAACAACCTATTTAAACATAAGCATGCACTGCTAGAATTTAAAATCAATTGATGATGAATGATCAAATTAATTCAAGAATTCATCAAGAAATTAAAATAAAAAACAACGAGAAAATAAATTAATTTTAACAATTTTAATTTTCTATGGACCTTACTTTAATCAAAATAAAAAGTACAAAGCAAATCAATATCAAGTAATATAAGATAAAATAATCAAGAAACAACAATACGTAGTAAGAAAAATCATGCTTATGTTGATACAATGAAATGAATTTCCTAAATTGTATAGTCACCCTTGAATGAATCAAATATATAGCCTGCACTAAAAAATTGAAATTAAAAAATAAATTTTATTCAGGCCCAAGTTCCCTCATTACATCCACAAAATAAATATTTATGGACTTCCTTGGGCAAGTAGATATGTTTGGCATCAACCATTTCAAATATATATTTATCTCAAAACTAATTGATGCAAAATTTGAAACCTCCCAAATATTCCATCCTCATCAGAACAAACCAGCAAACCTGTGACATAATTTAAATCCCAAACTTATCTGTCAAACAGGTTTCTTCGATAAACAATAAGAAATCTCAATGACCAAGGAAAGCTAAAGCATGCAGCAATAAAACCTGCAGAAGAAGGAAAAAACTGGATCCCTTGAATTCAAAATTTACTACCTGAAACTGCAGCCAACATTTATCCAACATTCATTATTTAAATCTGCACCTATGATGGCAAAATAATTACAAAAGGATAAAGCCAACAGCCACCGCCCAAGGAGCCCACGTCAATTTTGCTATGTCCTAGATAATGGTGGCAACCTTAACTGGTTATGCAAGTGCACCTAGTGAAGGCCGATATCTCCCTCCAATCAAAGAAAGCCTTCCACATGGAAGAATTCCATGTCTTGAACCTGTTGATCAATTGGCTCATTTCAATTTAGCCTAAGTCAAACTATTCAATTGATGTCAGTTCTATGAATTTCTCATAGGAAGAACGTTTTAGAATGAAGTATGCAGTTTAGCTCTTCAACAAGCCCTGTTGGCTCTTCATATGTAGCCCCTGACCGAGGGCTATTAATAAATTCCAATACAAGCCTTATCATTCATTTCAAGCTCTTTTGACCTCTACTCACTGTTGTTCCCTCATAATCTAAGATAGTACCTGGGAGGCTGATCAATCTTTAGGGAGAAACCTCTTGTAGATCCAACTAAGTCCTTTCAACAGAGTTGACATGGACGTTGGAAGCGAGGAAGTCATGAAGGAGGCACGTTTTGATTTTGCATTTAACTTGCACAACTGATTTTGATCTTCTGAGGTTTCTTTTTTAGTACAGTGACATTAATTAGCTTGGCTTCTATTCATATCCTTACTGTTTTTATTTCAAATATATTCAACTACTCGTTTATAAATTGTAAATCAGATTCTTCTATTAGGTTCAATGTTTGATGTAACTGCTGATATGTTGGGCTAATTATGTCTTTTGTAATAGAATCGATAAAATACACCTTTTCGTTGTCACTAATGAGGAATTGTAGTTGCAAGTTATCTTATTAAAAACATAGAATAAAAGCGAGGCAATCATTTTCTCCAAAAAGAAAAGATAAAAAAAACATGCAATCTATTTGGCTTTTCAAGTCCTTTTCAAGCAGAAGTGCAAATAAATTTGAGTTTTTCAGTCATTACCAAAAAGAAAAAAAATTAACTTTTTTTTTTTGGGAAATAGAGCCTAATTTATCCAAAGAAAAATAATCAAATCATGATGAATTTAGTATTTTTCTTTCAAAAAAGAAAAAAAAAAGATCTGTTTGTTTCTTCCTAGATAATTTTATAGCCTATGAAAAAAAAAGCTAAAATAGATCTGAAGCTATGGCATAGTCATAGTAAACTAAACCTTTGATGTTATTGTTGCTTTGATATTTTTCCTTTGAACATTGAGATGCTTTGTACAAAGCAAGAGCCAGATATTAGTTCTTCGCACTCAAACAAGGCATATAATTTGTATATTTCTCCTCTTTTTTTTTCTCTCTTCATGTTTTCCTTATCTCGCTACTAATCAGTTTTCTTTTCTTTCAGGGGCCTAAAGACAGAAAGTTCCATGGTTTGATGGCCAAGGCTCATGAGGTAGCAATCTATTTTTAAATTATGCTCGATCATATCTATCAGCATTTGTCTTGACCCAGCTCTTTTGGTTTGTCCAATTTTTTTCTTCTCTATAATCTCCTTGATTTTCAAACTCAAGATCACACTCATAAATTTTATCAAGGGCATATAAGTTACATATTTAATTTCACTATTTTTTTAAGATTTAGCTATTTGTAGAGCATTTCACTTCATAAGTTTTAGTTTTGTTGATGCATTTCATGAATTAAAATCATCAAATGTGGGTTTAATATCATAAACCATTCGAAAAACTGCACACCTTGATATCCTCAATTTTTTCAATGCAATCATAGTCATTTATTAACTCATAGGTTAAGACAGGATACAAAGATTTCTCATATTCAGTTTGGATTTATGCTAGGAAAGTCTACTTTGGAAGCTATGCATTTATTGAGATATTTGATGGAAAAGTACATATAGTAAGGAGGCTCTACATATGATTTTTATTGATTTGGAAAAAACTTATGTTACGATTCCAATAGAAGTTCTTTGAAGAGTTCTAGCAAAGAATTGTGTTGATATGATTTATATTCAAGCCATTAAAGGTATGCATACTAGAGCTATTATTTGTGTTTGAATAGAAGGAGGATTGACCAAGTATTTTTCTATTTCAGTTGGATTACATAGGGAATGATTTTAGGCCCGTATCTTTTTGTTTCAGTTATGGATGCTCTTATCGGTCATTTACATAACGATGTACCTTGGTGTATGCTTTTTGCTGATAAGATCCTTCTTATGGATATGACTATAGAAGTGTTCAGGAAAAACTTGAATTGTGGAGGTCTACCTTAGAGTCTAAATGCCTTCGTTCGAGTAGATCTAAAACGGAAAGCATTAAATGTAATTTTAGTAGTACTAGATCTAGTGGTAGAGTTGTAACAATGGGCATTCAAATCATTAAAAGTGGTAAATGTTATAGATATCTCGGGTGGTCTATTATTCAAAATGATAGTGATATAAACAGGGATGTTATTAGAAGAATTCAAGTTAGATGGTTGAAGTGGAAGAATGCATTGGGCCTATTGTAGAAAAGTACTGCACATAATTAAAGGAAAATTTTATAAGAGGCGGCGAGACTTGCAATGCTTTATGGCGCAAAATGTTGGCCTATAAAAGAGAAGCATTAAATAGATGGGGATTCTATTTGTATAATTCAAGCCGGATGGTTGAAGTGGAAGAATGCATTGATCTATTGTGTTATAGAAAAGTACTGCATATAATTAAAGGAAAATTTTATAAGATGGCGTCGAGAATTACATTGCTTTATGGCGCAAAATGTTAGCCTATAAAAGAGAGCATTAAACAAATTTGAGTGTTGTTGAGATAAGTGCTTAGGTGGATGAGTGATTTTACACTTAGGGTCTGTTTGGGGCAGCTGAAGTTGTTTGAAGAAGCAGCAGTGAAGTTACTGCAGAAGAAACTGCTATTTAAAAGCTGTGGTGGCTATTATATATTTTTTATTTTTTTGAAAAATTTAGACCGCAGCTTTTTAGCAGCTACCACACTTAGTCAGGTCCGATGACAAAACACAACTTTCAACTGTAGGTTTTTGAAAAAGCAGATAAGTCGCAGTTTTGCCAAGCAGAAAAAAATGCTGTGTGGCATGACACCACCACCCTAAACACACCCTCAGAGACAAAATGCGAAACAAATATATTCGTGAAAGGGTTGGTGTAGCTCTAGTGGCGGATAAGATTAGAGAGAGTTGTCCTAAATGGGATAGTAGATGTTTTAGATTCTACTTATGTTAAGAAAGTTAGAAACATATCTAAAAAGACCAAGGCATTTTGTATAAAAAATGATCTTAAATTATTAAATAAAATGAAAATATGACACTCTATATGACACAGTGGAGAAAAACGATTCATGTAGCGACCCCACTTAGTGGGATAAAGGCTCGTTGTTGTTGTGTTATGTTGTTGTCATTGATGATCTTGTCATCTTAAGAAGTTATTGAACTAGGGTATGCTACTAGTTTTGATGGTGCTGAACAGAAAAAGAGTTTTGATTTTATATCAAGTCATAAATTAAGAAAAGACACTTTTCTTGAATGGAGAAATATCCGTCTCGATATTTTTATATAGATTTACATGCTTCTGTTTGTGTGTGTAAATTTATTAGTTTTACATTATTGGATATAAAAACTCACAATCTTCAGAGCTATGATAGATGCCTAAATTAAACATATCAACAATCGAAAAATTTATTTTTCTTATTTTTTTATTGGATTGAATTATATTTAACATACTATAGCAATTGAAACATACGGAGGTATTGTTCTTTTTCGGTATATGTTCAATACCTGTTAAAGATTTTTCACGGGGCGGCCATACAATGTCAAAGAAGTTTAAAAGATATCAATTGTAAGACATGTAAGATGATGTGTTTGATGAGGTCTATTAGAGCACATTTGACCAAATACAATGCTCCGTAGAGGTTAGCTTTATGAGTCCTTTAATGCTATTCATATCCAAAGTCATGCTCGTACGTGTAGTAGTTGTATTTCATATATTTCTCAATTTGTTTTACTTGGGAATGTTGACAAATTGTAAGGTTACTGTCGATGGTTCTTCAAATTCGTTGCCTCTGGCAGCTGCCAAGTCAGAAATTCATTCACCAAAGGACAATGATGACAAGGCAGAAGATGAATCTGCTATATCAGATTCTGCGATATCAGCATTCATGTTGGAGGTTTCAAATCTCGTCAAGTAAGACTGCATTTGTATTTTTTCATGGCAAACTAGCAAGGATTCTGTTGATCTTTTAACAAGAATATTTCTGGCCATTTTTTTCATTTATTCAAATATTCTAACACATCACATTACAGTGTAATACTGTAAGAAAATAGAAAGAAATGTTCATACGTAAACTTTTTAGGGCACATGTACAAGTCCTATAAACTTATTCCTATATGGATCAGAAATGTTGACAAAATAATCTATGATATGCAAATTATTGGAGGTGTTAATTAAATGGTGAAAGTTCTTAGAATAACACTGCTAAATGTGATGGGTTTCATTTCAAGTCAGACTTGGAGGAAACTAGGCAGTAGTTTCCATACATTTCTACATTTTGATGTCAAAACCAGTTAAAATTTGAACTGTAAGAACATGCAGTTAGTGTAACTCACATTTTTTTTGTATGTTTTAATTTTTCTATGAAGCACGACTTCAAATGGGTGCACCCACAAAAAACTAGACAGGCATGGTGGATTGGGTATGACCAAATTTTGGGATTCTAAGTTTTGCATGATGGCTGGACCAAAGTTTTCCACCTGATCCACAGTTTAAATTGGGTTGGTTTAGGTTTGACCAATGTAAAACACATGCTTCGTACTTGTCTTTGGTCAAATTTAGTTGTCCTTGTCCAAACTGACCCATCGAAGCTATTGACTGAGGCCAAGTTGGCTCTTATGATCACTGTCCTGATATGTTGTAAAAGCCCAATACATTCATGGCCAGATTGGGTTTGTTACACCAGACGACAGTGCTCGTTCTCTTTACCAACCTAATAAATGTCTAAGTTTTCTAAGAACAACAGCTGTCTTAAGCATAAGCACCAAATATTCTATAAGATGTTGGAAGTTGCATAAGAGTGTTCTTCTAATACTTGTTTAGTCCACCAAGATAATCCAAATACAGCAATGAAATAAAAGTTTGAGGTAGATTTTACTTCTACCATTCATATGAGCTTTCTTCTCTTATCAGGCTTGTGGATTCAAGAGATATCACAGAACTTCAACTGAAACAGAAGGATTGCGAGCTTATAATTAGAAAAAAAGAGGCCATACAACAGCTAGCACCTGCTCCTGTCGTCATGATGCAGCCTCCGCAAGGTGCGTTTCCAACACAACCCCAGGTCTCCCAAGCCACTCCTGTTCCATCAGCTCCTCCTCCATCAGCATCTTCCTCCTGCAAAGAGCAGCAAGTCCTCACTTCCTGTGCTAAAATGTCCCATGGCTGGAACATTTTACCGTAGCCCAGCACCTGGTGAACCGGCTTTTGTCAAGGTTGATACATGGATGCTATTCTATTAGTAAACACTTTGTTACTTCCAAGTTCAAGAAAATTCCATCTACTCATCTTCTTGATAATTAAAATATTCATTTGCATGTATATATGCAGTTGTAATTTAAGTTATAGTTTTGTACTAATTATTGTGCTTATATTTTGTTTATTTTTTATGGCTTGCATATTGAGATTGCACTCACAAATATAGGTATGAGTCCCTTGATAGTTCATAAAATAGCCAGCTGATGCTTGTTTTGCTATCCAGGTTGGAGATAAGGTCAAGAAGGGGCAGGTTGTTTGCATTATTGAGGCTATGAAATTAATGAATGAGATCGAGGTAAGTCAGCCTACTGAAAACTGTGTCAACTTCTTTCTTATTTTTTTTTCATGAGTTATGCAACTAAGAAATCCTAAATTACAATGAACACCTAACATAATCTCAGCATGTCTAGCTTCTTAAAAGTTGTATCCTACACAGTACAATTAACTAACCTGTAGAATCTTTAGAGAAGCATAATGATTGAGTTGTAATTATTTTAAACTTGTTCAAGTGTTTCTGAAACCGGTAGATTTTTATGAGAGCATCATTCTTGGCCTATTGTTCTTAATAATGTTGAAAGCCTTAACTTGGTTTTATATTTTCATACCATGTTAACCTAATGATCTTGCATTATGATTTATTAGACACTGACTTTAAGTTGTGCAACCTATAATAAGCATTTATAGTTGCTGAAATATATTAAAACCGCTCCATGTTATTTAAAAGATTTTCTGGGTACAGTGACGTATCTTTTTTGTGTAAATGATTGTGCTCTTAATTGTAAATTTGAATCAGAACACACCTTCAATTGTTGATGACTAGTCTACTTTCAGGGATAATCAGGTTAGGTCCAGCTTATCTTCGGTCTGATTTGGATTGCATAAAAGTTGATATAAAACATTGTTCTTTTTGGATTGAAATTGGGCTAATGATAATCCTTCTTTCAACCGAAAGAGGTGAAAGTGATGTAGTTTAGCTTTAAAATATTATTATCTTGTGTGGAATGATGTGCAGATAGGCAGGCCTCTTTAATTTTGGGCTTGGTTGATAGTATTTTACAAGCTTCAACCATGATTATGGCTGTTTTAATGGACTCAATCAACTAGGGTTTAGGATATGTAAAAGACTAAGAGAGATTATGGTGATTACTAGAAGGTGTTTATGAGATCTGTTAAAAGTTGATCCAAAATTTTATGCTTTCATAATGAAATTGAGTTAACTATAATTATCTTGTCAACACATAAAGGTAATGGGGATATAGCTTAGTTGTAAAGCCTTAAGATATTGTGAGAAATTATGTGTATATTATCAGGCCTTCAAGTTGTGGATTTGGGCCGATGAAACCTTAGAAGCTTCAACCATGAGTAGGACTGTTCTTGTAGGGATCAGTCAAATAGGAATAATGTGTGTACTATCAGGCCTTTAAGTTGTGGATGTGTGTCGATGAAACCTTCAAAGCTTCAAGCTTAAAACATTAGTAGGACTGTTGTTGTACGGCTTAGTCAATTAGGATTGAGGATATAAGAGACTAAAAGCGGGCATGGTAATTATGAGAAGGCTATCAAGAGATTAATGAAAACTGGCGGATTAAATAGAGAAATACAAAGCATATCTTTTTTTTTTATATAGATTTCCCATTTTTTTTTCTTGCATGCTTTGTTATTATTTATTACCTTGATAGGAATCAATTTTTCATTGTATCTGAACAGAGAGAAAGCGAGGGATTTGTGAGAGAACGAGGTTAGAGAGATGATGACCAACGAAAGACTAATAGATAGAGAAAGAGTGGGAGAGTTGGGTGACCAAAGAAGAGAGAGAGAGAGAAGGGGGAATTTAATTTAATTGTCATCCAAATTCCCATGAAATGAATACAAAATTAATAAAAAAGGGATTATATTTTTTGACTCCTCGTGATAACTTGAAATTCAAGTTATTTTTAGTAGAATTTATTGTCAATAAATAGAAAATGCCAATTGTAGCATGAAAATTGGAAAAATGATAAAATTTTAGCTATACTGCTTAAATGCTTATCCTTGTTTGCTTCTAATCCTCCCTCTTATCTTTAGCTGGTATGACAAATGATGTTTAGGAGAGAAAAAAATTGGTGAGTAGGGTAAGAAAATAAATCTTTGTTTTTTTTAATTATTTTTTTATTTTTAAATTTCTAACCAGTTTACCTTGTGCTTTCTTGTACTTCTTGTGAGTTACCCCTTAATACCTGGGCAGATTTATCTATTTAAGTGAGTCTCAGTGGCTAACCTAAAATGACAGAGAGAATGATATTAATGCCGGTAGAAGAATAATTGCAGAAATTAGCAAATTTATGATGTATTGCAGTATTCTCTTATTGTAACACAGGAATATGAGTCATTACAATACGTTAAAATAATCATTCTTTATCTCAGGAATAAAATGAATACAGTATAAACAGTCTCTTTGTATCTCAGGAATAATGAACAGAGACTATAGATCTTGAGCAATATGTGAAGACATCAATGTAGTTTTTAAAAGCAAGCAAAGCTCGACAAAGGTACAAGGCAACCGCTTTCTAAGTTGGATATCATCAGCAACAGTAGACCTCAAATGGCTGTCGAGTTTGGAAGGTTGTAGGCTTTGACCTGCCTGCGAGGAGAGATGGTAGGAGTGAAGGTACTTCAAAATAATTCACCACAATGGGCGTAATGAATTATTTAAGTGGTTAATTTTTATTTAAAAAAATATTAAGAGATTCAACATAGATGGCTAGGAAATGGGAGGGGGAGTGATGTGCTAGAATTGCAGTGGTTTGCCACATTGATAGGGTGAACAAAAAACTAGTGAGAATGGGAGAAAATTTTCCTGTCGGTTGCCGGCATTTGTGATGAACTGAAATGTGCCAAAGAGAGGAAGGAGGAAGACGAGGGAAGTGGGCTCCAGGTTCACCAAGTTGTTGGAAGAATCCAAAGGGGAGAGGCATGTAATGAAATGAAATAAGTAGAACTTCGACTTCCGGAGTATAATAAATGTTAAGACTAAAGTTTAAATTCGAGCAAGAAATTCGAACAAAACACGTAAAAAAATTAAAATTATGAAGACTAATGGCTCCAAAACCAGCCCAACTCAAATGCTTGTCATTTGCCATTTTACGAGGCGAACACAAATTTGCATCAAAATATGACACTTTATACATATGCATGCATATACACATATTATGCATATACATATATTGATTTTAAGCCTTCTAAAGCATTCAAATTGTTCCACATCTTGAATCCAAAATTGTTCATCATTGTCAATCTTTTTAATCCGACAGGCTGACCAATCTGGAACAGTTGTAGAGATACTTGCAGAGGACGGAAAGGCCGTCAGTGTCGACACGGTATGCCTCATTCTCATACCCTCTTATCCCCACTCTTCTTCTTCTTCCTCAAATGCCTTACCAATTGTAACCTTACAAAACATATTCCAGCCATTGCTTATTATCGCACCCTGAAGCAGAAGAAATGGATGGAACAGAAACAGTAGCTCAGAACAAAATTTTCCAGAAACCTTTTAATTTGTTTCACAGTTAATCATATAATGGATGAAGCTCTCATTGCTGCAAATGAAATTTTAATGAATTTCTGTAGCTTTCTTCTGTGTATGATGGATCTATGTTATGTATTTTAGATATCTTCTACTTTCTTCTTCGCCGCTTCTTTCCAGTTCTGATGGCTTTGATGCATTAAGTTTTGTCATGTAAGTATTATTACTAGTGAGCTGGGACTTGTGAGAAGACTTTGTTAATGGTTTTAATTTTGTGAAAATGAGATTAACTAAGTTATATTTAATCTTTTTATTCATGTTATGTCTGCTCTAGATATTGTTCTATAAATGAATCTAAAGCGGCACATGCGAACATCAAATATAGCGTTAATTGCCCATTTTAATAGCCAAATTTGTCTTTTCATGTATAGGTAAAGTGTTATACGTGTAAATATGAAAGTTTTGGTGTGAGATACATCTTATAGAAGGATTCAACAATCTCAAATGGACCTTAAATAATTTCTGTATATATGATTGTAGCTTTATATATGTCTATTCATTAACACATAATTTGAATGTTCATGATTATTTGAGACCGATATTTGGATTCATTTGATATGGCCAATTTAATTATGGAACATTCGTAAGGAACTGAGAGGATTATTTTTAGGTATATATCGAAGCTCTGTAGTCATGTTATTTTCATGCGCAGGGCGTGCAAATTATGGTGTTGCCCATACAAGCTCATGATTTTAATGGTGGATAAATAATTATTTTTAAATGTTTTATCATATAAAAATATAAAATAAAAAATCACATGTTTGCTTGAGTATTTTTTTGATACGTTTGTATAACTAGGATATTTGTCACACCTTTTGTGTTTAATAATGCATGCACATTCAAATTCAATATCATCCAGGGCCTTGATTCCAGAATTTCGGGCAAGTCTAATGTCAAACTGATCATTTAGACAAGACAAGCCTAATGAAGCCTGAATTGATTTGATCTGAGTTTGATCGAGCCCAGAGATCAAGTCATCAAAGCACAATTAGAGCATTTGAATGAGAATTGATGGTCGAATTAATTTCAAATCTAATAAGTTTATAGTTAAATCGAGTGTTTCGTCAGGCTGAATTCAATGAACCCAATATCACTGGATTCTATCATCATTAGGACACAAATACTCATAAATACCATCGGATCAGAGGGATCACTCTAGCCTGTCTCGTGGAGTGGCTTAGATTCATGCAGTATTTACATAAGATGTCGCTCACAAAATCTAGGAATAGACCCTCATTTCCTTTATGTGTGGGGAGGGGGTGTGACCATGGAGGAGAAAGCTGAAGGAGCTTTAAGCTTTTGAAGGCCTCTGAGCTCCACTAACGCCGAATCATCACCACCAGCGGCTGCCATCAAGTTGTTGCCATTGCAGAACCACCATTGCCTCTTCCGACCACCATGACTGGCTGTTGTTGCCCAATCATTGTTGTCGAGTGGCTTTCTCTATAGAAACTACTGTTGCCGCTTCCAGGCCATTATTGACCGGTCACCGTTATTAAGCCACAGTTATCGTCGGACCATTGTTGTACGTTCCCAACCACCCCCATCCAGCGACTGCCAACGTCGAACCACCACTGCTCGACCACTGCCACCTTCACCATTCGAACCGCCATTGTCAGACCACCAGTATTTGGCATCAAATTTTCTGGCAAACCGCCTCTACTATCGGTGTTCTTTTATAACAACTGGATCACCGACATTTCCCCTTCTTTTTCTGCTACTCGTCTAGCAAAAGTCACATACCACTTGTGCATCATTACTTCCGACCATTAAAAGCTCGGTAAAGTTTTATTACCTATATCAACATAGAAAAATTATTTCAACTTGGTCAGACCCTATGATTTTTTCTCTTTTGAGTTTTCCATATAAGAACTTTGATGTCTACTCTATCAATTTCATCTTACAAGTGTAAATCAGATCTTCATATATCACTAAGATGTTGATCCATCACTCCGTGAATTTGAATTTACAAGCACACAATAAGAATGATATCCAATTTCTTTATCATAATTTTGTCATTATTTCTCAATCAAAATGTCATGATTTTAATGCACACTCAAATATATATTTCAAATTTTATAAATCTTGAGATGTATATTAAATTAAAATTTAATTTGTGAAAAAAAAAGTCATTTTCAGAAAATGAAGGAGTTTTATGCAAGAAATTCTTTGGATTTTTTTTCCCACCACCTCCTCTCCATGTGCTACCTGAAATGAACATATAAGGCATAAGACAATAACACTAATAGTCTTCCTATATAGGTATAACTACAAATATAAAAATTATAGGTGTTAGATATGTAAATATGTAAAAAAAGTATGACATGTATATAAAAAAAAAAAAAAAAAAAATCATGTTACAAAATTCCTGCGTCCCATGTGGTCTTTCCATGTGACCACTGCGCTCATTCGCCTCCTCCCCCTTTCTCTCTCTTCCCACCAAACAACGCGCTTGCCCGTATAGTCCACGTGCCTTGCATTTTATCCCTCCTCCCTCCTCTCCAAATTACCTTTTTACCCTCACTCCTAAAATCCAAACAAAATATATCTGAATGAAGACCAACAATAAATTTATCTTAAAATCTTTTTATAAACGTGAGGATCACTGCCTCAAACGTAATCAAATTATTTTAAACTTAATTATACTCAAAATATTCTATCATGATATGATTGTTTTAAAATATGTACCGCATGATGAAGAGAGATCCTTTGCAATGAGATCACGGGACCGGTTTAGCCAGCCGAGTCAAGAATCAGCGTGAGGACGGTCGTCTGGTGCCAACCAAGCAGCTCAACAGGGGAGTGGTGTAACTTTGACGAAGAGAAAATTGATTTGATGTAGGAGTTTACTCCACAGGAGAGCCAACCCGACTGAAAGTTTATTTCCGTGAAGCATTCCCAACCATCCAACAAAGACCAAAAGACTTATCACTAGAAGTAGTATTTTCGAGCCCAACAAGTTTGATCAAGCGAGATAAGCCGATCGAGTCCTATCGACGTAGATAATCTATGGAGCTGAGCTAACCAAACACAATCGACCTAGCTAGAATAACCGAGTAAAAAAAGACAAGATAATGAGCCGTTATTTATTGACCCTATACAAATGGGGGTAGAAGTGTAATATTATTATTGTACTAAATCCTCTATATAGCATTTATTGAAGAAGTTTATATAATTTTTATTCTTCATTTTATAGGTTATAGCTCCCTATTTTTCTGATATCTTTTCATGTTCTATTTTTTTGGATGTGATAGAGAGCTAATATTCTTCAATGTAAATATATGATGTTGATTATGTGCTTTGATGCCTAAAAATACGCAATGATCAAAGATACTATTTTTAAATATTTATGATTTAATAAGGAATGAAAATGAATTTAAAAGAAGGATATGACTATTACTGGGCTGGGCCACATTTGAACAGACCGGGGTCTTTTGACCCGATGCGACGGCCCGCCACGTGCTCATTGCTTGCGGGGCATTTTCGGTAATTAGTCGAAACAAGGAGGGTTATTTAAGGAAATTATCACGTGGACTGTTCTGGTTTCACATGGTTTCAACTCTGGACCACAGGCACTTCCCCTACCGGGCTTTACTTTTTGCGATTAGGACATTACCCATCAATCTCTGACTATTTACGAAAATGGCATAAAGACCGGCAACATTGAATGATTTAATATTTTAAGCTACATTGACTGATTTTCACTTCTGCTGCCTGTATTATTAAAATATAATATTTATTTAATTTGGACTTGTAGGGGCATTTCTGTAATTTTTTAAAAAATCATGGCCATATCCCGATCTCCTCGAGCTACATAATCTCTCGCATTCCATCTCGCCGGAGATACCGACGAAGAGCCACTCTTAAAAAATGAGCTTCTTTTTCAAAACCTCCGCCGCGAGATCCAAATCCTCAACTGCTCCCTCGAGAAGTAACACCGGCGGCCGCCGAAATCCACAAACCGCCGCCGCGGCTCGGGGCTGCCTCCACATTCCGGCGATTCAAAAGCTGTTCTCAGAAGACTACAGGCGCTTAAAGAGCTGATCCCTCCCATCAGAAATTTCGCAGTCGGCGGCGACGTTCCGCCAACGCAACTACGGCCGGAGGCGGCGGATGCTGACCGGATCTTTGAGGACGCCGCCGGATACATTCTCCGGCTAAGAATGCAAGTTGAGATTTTGAGGCGTCTCGTCGATTTGTATGGTGTCGAAGAGGGGACTGGATAATCTCTTACAGATCAAAATGTAATTTTTCTTAATTATCCCTTTCTTATATGCATATATAATGCTTTGATTTGATTTTCATCTCTGATGAATTTGTGAAAGAAATATAAGATTTGGAGCTTGAATTTTGATTTGTTCTTCTTTATGCAGCAGCTTTTGAAAATTGATTTGATGAGTCATTATCGTGGTGCCTTTCATTTTTTATTCTTTGTGCTCTTTGCTAAGTCACACATGATATATGGTCGACTCATTGTCCTGAGAACTTGGCGAGTAAGTTGTAGTCTCGTACATATCTGGATCTGTGAGATATAGCTCTCGACAAGGCGACGAAGTCGGTGAATGGCTTTCTCCAACATTTGGTTTCTTGCATTTGATCTGATACTCAGCCACTCATGCCCGGCCATTTGGACTCGACTGTTATTCATTCAAGCTTGTTTTTTTGGGTCTGGTTGCCTTATGTTTGTTGGCTTGCTACGCTGAATTTTTTTGGAGGACTTGGGTAGGGAGAAGACACATTAAAATGATTCCTATTCCTACTGGCCTGCCATGGCTGCTTTTGGCTATACATATTTAGTCATCTAATTATTTATCTTTTAGAAAATCATGCTATGCTATGAAAAGAATAAGTGAACACATACATTAAATCAATGTATAATTTAAATGTTATTCTGGAGCCTTTGTACCCACACGTCATCACGAATCAAACTCTGACTCGAAAAATCAGTGTTAGGATTGATCCGAATATTTTTAGAGTCAATATCGGGTCAAATAATTCGACGAGTTTATTATTTAGGACGGGTTGAACCCGAAAACCCAAAATAAGCATGAAATTTTGGGTCGGGTTCAGATTAGCCAGTCAATCTCGGGTTTGGATTGGGTTTTAGTTTTCAACCCATTTATTATTTGGGTTGGGTTTGGGTCAACCCTAATCATTGCAGGCCAAACCTGAACCCGCCTCGCTGACTCAAATTGACACCCCTACTTATAAATAAGATGATGAGATGTCATCAATGCTTCATTTCCTTTCTTCATGCTTTGCAAGCCTTAGGTTCTTGCATCATGCGATAGGTTTGATATGTTAGAATTTACTGAGACAAACACTAATATGTCCAAGATTGTAGAGGGTCTGCTCGCCAAATGAAAGAGGAAGTTAACCTGAAAAGAAAGAGGAATGTTGTGATGTGAATAAAAGAAGGTGATCACCAAAACATACTTCTTTTGCTTCAAAGTTTGGGCTTTCAAATCAATGCTCAGCATATGATAGGCTACATCGACATCTACTATTTCTTCGTCTGACCAAGCAAACGTATCGTGTTAATCACATAATTTATCAAGTAGATCATCTTTGAACCCTGCCTGCATCAGGAGTAACACTTAGTAAAAAAATTTCTACCTATGCTTCCTTAGTGGTGACGACTACTTCAATCAACTTATTAGTCTCTAGGAAACTTCTAGGGAGTTTTCTAGATCCAAAACTTCTCGTTGCACACTGCTTATCACCCATAGAGACCAGGTATGTGATTGCTCAAGATCATCTTTAATAGTTATCACCTATCCATGCCTCAGAGTTTTGCGGTGACATGGAAAGTTGAGATGATGGCCTTGAAAGTGGCAAGGAGCGTGTGACCAAAGATGACATTGTATGTTGCTGGGGGTCGACCCCGCTGGTCGCATTTTAGGATAATCAGCTTATCCTGAAACGCACAAACTACCCCAAATGGACGTTAAATCCGCTCTTGGAATGGGCGTGCTCATGAATCATTGAATCTCGATATCATGGTTGGTTTTATTGGTCGAGGCTTTCCTTTATCAACTCCGTAAGAAATCCTCTTCAACAAGCGCTCTCCGTGCGTTCAGTGCCCTAGACGATAGATGGTAAATTATATTCTTTCATAGATATATGGTTGTTGGTGAGTTCTAGCAACACATACAAGGTTTTGTGGGTGTTGCAAGCCTAGCACATAGCCAAATTGGCCTTCTCTTTGCCCTTATGATAGGCGACATGGGCGATTACAGGCTTCAGGTCTTGCTCCTTTATCATCTCTCTCTTAAATCGAGTTGCGAAGGGAGTTCAACACTAGTGAACTCTTTTGAGGATTAGTTTTGAGCACTGATAAATTATGCTTATGAACGTTCACTTCAAGTCCACAAAGGAGGTTATAACTCCCAGCTATAAGCTATAAAACCACCTTAGAGTCGACTCTTTTGGAGTCATGAAAAATAGTTGACACTTAAGAGTGTCATTGACCCTTGATAGGTAGACCGTGGTGGATTTAACCGAGGCAATGTGGTTAGATGGATCCAACCGTCCTCAATAAGGCTCCAAGGATGGGATTTTGAAATGCTTGAGTGCTGTTGAGAAAATTAGGGCGAAGAAAAACTAGAACGACACAAATCTTTGTGTTCTTCTGGATTTGTGTCGTTCTAGTTTTTCTTCGCCCTAATTTTCTCAACAAGTGGTATCAGAGACAAGTTCGAGGGCAAGGAAGAAAATTGTGGCGGCGCAGGAAGTAAGAAAAATGATTTGGGGATTTTGGAAGGAGAAGTTTCGGGATTTGCGTGGCTCATAATAGGTGCTCTAAATTCAAATATTTCTTTTAATAAAGCATTCTCCAACTAACATGGACAGGGGGTTTCAATCTTCTTCTTTCTATCGTGGTTGGAGGCCGTTCTTGCATTGTTGAGGTGGTATAAATCATCGTCGTTTATCATAGAGGGTGAGGGATCCCGACGCCGAGCTACATCCGGACGAACGTAATAATCTCTACTAACATAGGTGGAGAATTCCCTTCTTTGTCATAGCGAGGCTGCTTGTCGTGGTAGTAGGACCAGATCTCCAAGAGTTACAAATGTATGGTTGAACTTACCAAACACCTCCATTGAATTAATTCCAAACTAAATTTGATTGGATTCAGGAGGGGCATAACCCTGGACATAAGTGGAAGTAAATGATTACATATTCATTATTATTTAGTTAGTATAATTAAGATAACTTTATATTTATTTTATTGGGTTAAATGTAGTTTAAAATAGATTAAATGGAGTTTCTTAAAATACGATTGAAGAAATTAAAAAAAAAAATGAAAATCATTTTTTTTTGAGATAGAATATTAATATTTACAGAAATTTACATATATTGCGTATATTAGTTAAAAATATTGGCCATATAAAATTTTATTTAATGAATTTTTATTTTGACTTAGGTGTAAAAATATTTTTTGAATTAAATATTTTTTATATCAATTTTTATATTAATGATCTAATGTTTTTCTTTTTTTCATTTTGAAGGAATATTCCAAACTCTTTTTCTAAACCATATTTTCTGTCCTTTTCTCACCGTTATAAAAAATACTAATTTTTTATAAAAAAATTCGCTTTAGTCATGTAATCAATGAAAAATTATTACAATCAGATTCCAGAGGTAAGTGAAAGTGTGCGCAGGTCCCACCCCTCTATTAAATATATTCAACCAGTGTATTATAGTGGTGCGAACTTACCACGTGACAAATGTCCATTGGTCTTCAGACGTAAATTTGCATCTGATGTCCTGATACAATAATCGCTCGTATTCAACGCCACATTTGTAGTGTCGTTTTAATGAGCCTGTTTTTAATATTGTTTAAATTAATATTTATTATTTAATGCAATTTATATTGGTTTTTAAAAATAATTATTTTATTTTATTTTTAAGAATGGATTAATATCAACATTCAAAATCTTTTTAAAATTAAAAATGTTATCTAAATGAGAAGAAATTATTGCGTACGAACACCATATGCATCTCTGCATGCGGTGTCCGATCTACGATCAGGATATATTTCATATTTTTTTTTAAATTTAAGTGGGGCCCACCGAAATACATCCTGACCGTAAATCTCATGATCAGACACCGCATGAATCTTGCATATGATGTCCGTCCGTATGGAATAATTTTTCCTAAATGAGGATGAGGGCGGCCCATCCATGGGGGTGGGAAATATAATAGAAAAAGAAATATTGATATACTGTGTATAATGACCTTGTTTTGTCTTATTCTATCTTTTTTTTTAATTTTCTTAAATAAATATATATTTTTTAATGTAATGTCCCGCCAACAAATTTCCAACACCATTGCACGGTTTCGAGGTAATCTTTAGAGCAAGAAATATCTAAAATTTGATTGAGAGTTATCAAGACCTCTGACTTCAACAAATTTACTGTCAAACTGATCGGCAAAGCGAGGAAAATCCAACGATATCAAAATCGATCCAATCTGAGTCAAATCAAGCTCAGATCAAGTCATTAAACCACTTTTAGAAGCTTTCCGGGTATATTTAGAAAATCAAATGAATGTTGAATCTGGTGTGTTTATGGTCGAATTGAGACAAATCCAACGAGCACGAGATAGGTTAATTTTGACATTGTAAAGGCATTCAAATGTCGTCGAAATGAGTAAAGTCTTTTGAGCTCAGAGCCCAACCCCAAGGGGGCTTTTTCGTTTATCATATAAGTGGTTGCAAAGACAATTATTATTTCATAGTTGAACTCTTCAGCTGGGTAAGACCCCATAGTTTTTACTTTTTCGGGTTTTCCACATAAAAACTTATAGTGTCATTATTGCTTACATTTTTTTAGTATGTATTTAATCATTGTACGACACTAATATAATAATCCGGTATTCTATCGTCACGAATTTTTTAGCACGCATTAATGCTTTTTCAAATTTTTCTATATTTGATTCCCCAAAAAAATTAATTTTGATTCCCCAACAAAAAAAAAAAAAAAAAGAAAATCCTCTATTTGCCGGTTAGGAATCTCGGAGCTTCGGACGACTTGCACAAGAACACAAAGCTAGCTTATTTATACACCATACTAGAAATAATAGAATCAGCACACAACCAAAAAAAAAAAAATGATTGTCATCATCCTTTCCATTCTCTTCTTCTCAGCACTCCTCCTCTCATCTCTCTTTCCAACCCTCACCGATCGCCGCCGCCCTCCCCTGCCTCCAGGGCCAAAAGGCTGGCCTTTGGTCGGCAACCTCCTCCAACTGGGCACCAAGGTACACCAAACCCTTCAGCACCTATCAAACTCTCATGGTTCTTCCGGCCTCCTTCGTCTCCGCTTAGGCACCGTCGACGTCATCGTCATATCCTCCGCCTCGGCTGCCGCCAAGTGCTTTCGCAGCCACGACGCCAAACTCAGCAGCCGCCCCCCGAATTCGCTGGGCAGGCACTTTGCCTACAACTTCCAAGATCTCATAATGGCGCCCTACGGGCCGCGGTGGCGGATGCTCAGGAAGATCTGCGCCACGCATCTATTCTCAACTAAGGTCCTGGATAGCTTCCAGCACGTGCGTGAAGACGAATTGGCGACGCTCGTTCGCGACCTGGCTTCAGACAGAGATGCGGTGATTGATGTGGGAGCGGTGGTCAACTCGTGCGCAACAAATGCTCTGGCACGTGTGTTAGTTGGACGGCGGGTGATCGTCGGAGGCGAGGAGGCGGCCAAGTTCAAGGAAATTGCCGCGGAGATATCGAAAGTTGCAGGGGAATTCAATGTTGGAGATTTTGTGCCTTGGATCGATTGGCTAGACCTACAGGCATCTCTTCTCCTTCTAAAATTGCTATAATCCCCTCATTTATATATCTATCCTAACAACACATTGATAAATAGCTATTCATGTAAGCAGGGCCTGAATAAAAAGATGAGGAGAATCCGGGAACGATTTGGCGAATTTCTGGACAAAGTAATCGAAGAGCACCGTTTGCAGAGAGTCAATCACACTAAAGATTTTCTCAGTGTGCTTATTGAGATGAATGGCAGCGCAGAAGGGGAGCAGGATGAGATCATCGACATCAACATCAAAGCTTTGCTCCAGGTTTTCTTTTTTCGCTTATTTATTTATTTGTTATCGTCAAATATCTTAGACATGATTTTAAAGATATGGCTCTTACAATTATATCATTTTTGGTTACTTTGTGTTATTTTTTATTTTTTTTTAATTTTGGGTTTTTGCAGGATATGTTCATTGCAGGAACTGAAACTGTGTCTATTACGGCAGAATGGGTATTAGCGGAGCTCATTCGCCACCCACATATTCTTGCTCGTGCCCAACATGAGCTCGACTCCGTCGTCGGGCGTGATCGATTTATATGTGAGTCGGATCTATCAAAATTTCCTTTCCTCCATGCTATTGTCAAGGAGACCTTGCGGCTACATCCCCCGCTCCCTCTTTCTCTCCCCCGCATGACGGTTGAAGACTTTGAGATCGATGGCTATCTCATTCCCAAAGGTGTTACCGTACTTATTAATGTTTGGGCTATTGGTCGTGATTCCGCCTCTTGGCCCGATGATCCCTGCAAATTCAATCCTGATCGGTTCGGCTCGAGTTCGCTGCATGCAAATGTTGATGCTAAAGGAAACGACTTCGAGTTAATACCTTTCGGTATTGGGCGAAGAATGTGCGCCGGAATAAATCTGGGCCTTCGAATGCTTCATCTCATAACAGCCATATTATTACATTCTTTTGATTGGACGATGCCAGACGGTTATATGGCCGAAAAGTTGGACATGGAGGAGAGTTATGGGGTGTCTATGCCTAAAGTAAAGCCACTTATGGCTAAAGCAATGCCAAGGCTCGCACCTAATACATATCTTTAATTTTTGTATGCATGTCATCTTAATTTTGCATGAAATAATTTTGTCTAGATAATGACCTATCAAATACAATTGTGTAATGTTGAACTATTTATCATCCATTTTTTTAATGTCTATATAGATTAATTGACCATATTGCTATTTAGTTTGAATGTTTAAGAGTCAATTTTTATAAATATGAGACTAACTGATCCCATATTTCTAATAGTTTAAAGAATCGAGTACAACATCACAAATAATACAACATCCCGAGAGATAAATATACTTTGATTGTATAAGCTAAATAATCAATGACATTCATTTGATCTACAATTTTTTTTTGCGATCAACAATTCACCTATCTAACATAAAGATTAGACAACATTATTTTACATGAGTTCATAATTCTCTATAGAGACAAACCTCTACAGTTATTTACATCTTAAATGATCCAAGTCATTTAAAAAAAAACTCTTAATTAAGATCAGAGGTTTTGTCTTTAAGAACTCAACGTTTATGTTTCCACGATTGCTTATAGAAAGTCATATGAAAAAAGGCTCAATATGAATCAATTATTTTCGGAACCAAATGGAGTGAATAGTAGGAGATGTTAAAGATACTGAATAAGCTCCAGTGGCATCTCAAACTAACTCATGGTTTGACTTTACATCTTTGAATTAGAAACTATATAATGCTTCAATCATGCAATTTACTATAATGTTGTGATTTTGGCATGTGTATTTGAATTGATGGTTGACTCAGGTCGCCTTCAATTCGCCCGCTTGCTAGGCCAAATTTTCGGGTGGACTTAGGCTGGGAGAAGGCCCTCTAAACTATTTACCATCATTTGTTGATTCATTATGACCACATCTGGCAATACATAATGTTTGGGAAGTTAGATACCTTAATACATAAGAATTATGTGATATGTATGTAAAAATAAATCCTTTTCTTTCCATATGTAAGTTGGATTTTTTTTTCTTATATCGCAAGAAAAATACAATTTTTACTAACCTTCAAGTAAAAAGTGTAAAACAAGTTCTCTTAAACACAGGTAAAATGACATTTAAATGTAAAAAATCAAAGTTTTAAATTCAGGTAAAATAAAATTATTTATAAAAAATTACAAAAATCCATTTCTTAAATTTACATATATTAGTTAAAATATTGGGCAAATAAATTTATATTTAATGAATTTTTATTTTGAATTAGGTATTAAAATATTTTTTCCATCAATTTTTATATAATGATGTTGATGCGTGCTAGAAAATTCGCGGTGATACAGTAATGAATTATCTTCTTAGCGTTGCGTGAGTATTCAACACATACTCAGATGAAAATGAATCAACATGTGATGACATAATAATTTTTTTACGTGGAAAACCCGTAAAGAGAAAAAACCACGGGGTTTGGCCCAGTTATAAAAATCAACTATAAGTCGACGAATACAGAAGCGACTTATCCCACAGACGAGAAAAAGTTACTAGATTTTCCAAAGTATAACGTCGACTGACGACGTCTAGCTGGCGGTGATTGACGGATGTCGACGGTAGTCAGCGACGATCGATGACGGTTGGTGGTGGTCGACGGAAGTCGGCGGTGATCGCAACGGTCGGTGGTCAACAGAGGTCAACGGTAATCGCAATGGTGGCCCGCGGTGGTCGACGGTGGCCGGCGATGGCCGATGGAGATCAGCGATGACAGAAATGATGTTGGACTTGAACTCCTTCTCAAAGCCCCAAGTTCTCTCTCAAGCCTCAAGTTCTCTTCCAAGCATCCCCCTCATGTGTGAGGTGGGGCTTTATAATGTTTTGAGTGCAATTAATGCAAGAATATGCACCATTTTGATCAGATGGTTTAGATGACTTCCTTTGATCAGATGACGTTTGATGTACATTTGAGTGTCTTAACGATGTCAGAATTGAGCAATCTCAGACTCGTTAGATTCTTCTTGTCGAGACGCTCGATTCAACTATGAACTCACTAGATTCGATATCCGTTTAACCATTCAAATGCCTCTGAAAATTCTCCAAGAGTGGTTTAATGATTAGATATGGGCTAGATTTGACTCGGACTGAATTAACTTTCATATTATTAGGTCCGTCTCATCGAGCCGATCAGTTTGACTATATGTTTGCTGAAATCGAAGCTCTGAATGATTTTTAATTGAAATTTTAATGTTTCTTGCTTAAAATATTACCTCGAGATTCGTACCAGATGATGAAAATTTGTTGGTGGCGTGTCAGTTGCAACACTATTTTCGGACGAATAAGCTTTTATTTGCTATATATATATATATATATATATATATATATATGTATATATATGTATGTATTATTTTGTACGCAATGTTTTCAATGCTTGGTAATTTCCATATGCTCCCATAAGCTTTTATTTGCTGACATTTTCTGATTTGCTAGTAAATCCTTACATAACCTTTTATTTAATTTGATAATCCGGAAAGGACTTGAGCATCTAAAGTGACGGAATTCGGAAAGGGCGAAGTTGAAGCGGGATCGTCGGCTGGAGAGAGTTAAGCTTTTATTTATCAATCCGTAAAGGAGCGTATAAAGCGACGAGAATCCGAACCGAATCTGGATCGCGAGGCTGAAGGGAGTTAAGCTTTTATTTGATAATCCTCAAAGGAGTCAAGTAGATAAACCAATGAAAATCCGAACAAGGAGAAATTAATGGTTATTTTAATTATTTTAATAATGAGTATTTAATTACTTAAATCATTTTTTACCCAATAAATAGGGGCTGGAAGGAGAGGGTAGAGGTGGAGTCCTCAATAAATTCAGGATTTCCAAGAAGAAGAAAATCTTCATGCGCAGCAGTGAGAAGTTGCGGCGAAGAGTTATAGTGAAGAGTTGCGGCACAAAATTACGACGAAGACTTGCGAGAAAGTGTTGCAGTGCAGAATTACGGCGAGAAGTCGACAAAGTGTTGCAGTGGAGAATTGCGGCGAAGAGTCGATAAAGTGTTGCAGTGGAGAATTGCGGCGAAGAGTTGGCGAAGTGTTGCAGTGGTGAATTGCTGCGAAGTGTTGTATTGGTGAATTGCGGCGAAGTGTTGCGGTGAAGAGTTGCGGCGAAGCATTGCAGCAAATTGTTGCGGTGAAGAGTTCAGGCGAAGCGTTGGGGCGATGCAATGTTTTCCGGCAGTGCGTCGCGGTAAGACGTCGGGGTGATGTGATGTGTTGTGGCAGTGTGTCGCAACGATGCGTTGTGGCGTGGCAACGAGTGGTAGAGAGGCATCGCGGATTGTGCACGCGATATTGAGGAATGATAAAAATGGTTCACCAAAGAATGATTCATGGGGTTATTTTTATTTTTATTTTAAATGTCACGGTGGATATCTAATGTCATTTAGAAATTCTAGTATGAAACAAGGTTATCATGTGAATAAATTATAAGCGACCTTTAACTTTTCCTAAGCTATGCATCAGAGTTTTACTCGATGATGTTAACCTGCATAAGATGAGGCAATGGAAGTCCACTGAAGACTTATTAACCCATCCGAGGTTGTTTGTCGGAGCATTGCTCACTTACGAACCTGTGTAAAAGGGGCCAGGTATAGCCCACTAAGAACTGTTAACCTATTCAAGATTGTTTATCGGAGTAAAAACTCGACGATGTTAACCAATATGGAAGAGGTTAGATCAAATCCCATTGGGATTGATCGTGCTCTGACTAAGATACAACCGAAATTGTGTATTTCCCGGGTCGAGAGCATGAAGTGACTCGTGGATGAGTCATCATACTTTATAAAGATATCATTATGTATAGGAAAGTAAGTGAATAATATTAAAGATACATTGATTATGCATGAGTTGCGATGTAATAATATATATGGACTGCTCGGTTGGGGTGTTATTGGTAGTACTTGCGAAGATTTTCTGCATTCCAAGTCCGAGGCAAGATTTTCCCATCCGAACCCTTGAGCTTGAAGGTTACATGCTTGATTATGACAGCCACGATATATGAGTCTTCCCAAAGAGATGATAGTTTGTTGCGTTGGAGACCATGACCGGCAGCTTCAATACTACGCAAGATCAAGTATTTGACGGAGATAGGTTGAGGCTTGACTCACCGATTGAAGTGACGAGCAACTCTTTGGCGGTAGGAAGCAGCTCTATGATGGGCCACATCGCGTGTTTTTGGGAGGATATCCAAATGTTGTCGGAGCTTTTCCTCATTGCTATATGAGTTGAAAGTCTTCACTCGCGAGTTTGGAACTCTGATATCAACCGGGATAACAGCCTCAGTGCCGAAACACAAGTTATATGAAGTTTCCCTGGTTGGAGTACGCGCAGTTGTGTGATAGGTCCAAAGGACCTTGTGAAGCTCTTCTACGCACTGCCTCCTAGCCTTCTCAAGACGAGTCTTCAACCCCTTGAGCACTGTCTGATTTGTCACCTCTGTCTGTCCATTTGTTTGGGGATGTGCCACTAGGGCTCTCAAAAAAGCTCGATGTTCGCGAACAGTTCGTGTTCGATTCGCCAGAGCATTTTATAATTTATGATATTTTTAAAATAATTATATACTCAAAAAAATTAATATATTTTAAAATTTAAAACCTGTAAATTATAATGTAAAATAAATTATTAATAATAATACATTTACATACTATCTAAACTCTAATAATATAGGTATTATATATTTATATAATATAAGTATATAATTATTATAATATATTATATTATTATTTTTATATTATAATATATAAAGGAAATGAAAGAGCGGAACCCTAACCCCCGTTTTCACCTCTCACGCCGCTCTCCTCTCACGCGATCTCACGGAAGCACGAGACCGGCTGCTCCTTCGCTCAAGATCGTGAAAAGCTCGCCGCTTTCCTCTCACAGAAGAACGAGACCGTAGCAGATCTTTCTCCTCCGGCTGCTCCTTCTCTCAAGATCGAGAACCATCTTCTTCTATCAAAATCGCGAAAAGCTTCTCTCGGTGAGAACTTGTCTCAAAATCGCAAAAATATTTATCTCGGTGAGAGCTTAGAGTTGATTTTTTATGTTCATTCTATAATCTCTACTTCTATTTTTCTTTGATAAAAGGTATTTTTTCTCGGTGAGTCGGCGTTGGATCGACCCGGTATTCTTGCTTCGGTGTTCGTTACTTCGGTTGCTCGGTATTCTTGCTTGGTTGCTCGATATTCTTGCTTGATTTTCTGTGATATTTCATATTTATCTTCAGGTAATCAGGTTTGCCTCTTAGCTTAAACTTTTAGGAATTTTTTTCGGTTTATTTAAATTTTTTGTGTGAAACCTAGGTTTTGAAGTTTCTGATATTTCTGTATGAGGGCATGTAGATCTTTTATGGAGTTTGATAGGGAATCTTATGGATCTTGTTGTATGTTTGGACTATGTATTTTCTAAGCGATTATCTGCGGATCTAATGGTGTTTGTTCTGCTCTTTTATGATTGTTTTGTTGATATGAAGAAATTATGTACTTTGTGGCTTTTTGATTCGGAAGATCTTTTGGCTGAATAATTTCTAATTTTTTTTAGCTACAGGGATTCTATTGAATCTCTTGAGGAGAATTTTTGATTCAGTAAATTACGAGTAAAGTTTGATTTGAGAGATTTATGCATCTTCCATCTTTCTTGATTTGAATGATTTAGGCTGAATCTTCTTAAATGACAAGCTAGATTTAGCTAAGGCTATTTTTGGTAACGTATTTAATAATTTATGTAAATTTTGATTTTAAGAGTTCTTCCAACACCAGGATCCAAAAAACCCTAGATAAAGAAAGTTTGAGAAGAAGAAAGTTTGGGATTTAAGGCAGACCCAATATTATTTTTTCTTATATTTTTATGTAAAATATTTTTTGCTTGAATAATTGGATGTAATGAAAATAATTGGATGTAATGAAGGATGTAATGAAAAATGATGAATTATTTTTATTAAAGTTTGTTATTTATTTATTTTGGTAGTTTGAGAATTAATTATTAATTCTTATATATTTTATGAAAATGTATTTCAATTTTAAAAAGATAAAATGGTGTATATCAATTTTTAAATGATTATGATAATTAATATTTAAATTGTTGCCTATTTAACAATTAAAAAAAAATATATACAAATTTGAAAATTTTCAAATATTTCAAACATTTCGAACATTACGAATTCGAACGATTCAAACAATTCGAATAATTCGAACAATTTGAACAAAAACAAACCGAACACGAACAGACTCTTCACGAACAATTTCGAACAGGAGCCTATTTCAAACAAATTATATTTCAAACGAACCGAACACAAACATGAGCACTGTTCGTTCGTGTTCGGTTCGTTTACACCCCTATGCGTCACAACAGTGTGCACCAACTGAATGTGAAGATCCTTGCAAAATGAAGTGAAGACCCTTCTAGTGAATTGAGTCTCATTATCAATGATAATCTTTGCAGGAAGCCCAAAGCGACAGATGATGTTTTTCCAGACAAATTGTTTGACATTTGCCTTAGTGATTTTGGCAAGAGGCTCTGGTTCTACCTATTTGGTGAAGTAGTCGACAACTAAAATGATGAATTTTCATTGTCCAATAATTATAAAAAATGACCCAATGATATGTACCCCCAATTGGGCGAAAGACCAAAGACTTAGAAAAGATGTGAGTTCTACTGGCAGTGCTAAAGATGTGAGTTATACCGGCGGTGCAATTGTAAGATTGGAGTGTAGTTGACAATTCTTGCATTTTTGCACAAACTCTAATGCATCTTGCTTAATCGTGGGTGAGTAGAAGCCTTGCCTCATTATTTTAAGAGCAAGTGCCCTGCCATTAAGATGCTTCCCACATATTCCAGAATGAACTTGTTGTAGAGCATAATCAGCTTCAGATGGAGGAAGACACTTGAGATATGGACCACAAATGCCTTCTTGTAGCCTTCTTGTACAAGCCTTCTTGTACAATTCATCCCCTATAAGGATGAAATTGGCAGCCATGCGTCAGATGAGAGTTGATGTAGTAGCATCATCTGGTAGTGTTCCGTCTCGGAGAAAGGAGATGATGAGATCCATTCATGATGGTTCCCTTGGGTCATCTATTGGCAGTTTCTCCCATGGGCCATGGATGTTAGAAAAATGTATCTCCTCAATATACCTTCCTTTATAAAGATCTCCAGTTGTTGAAGTTTCAAGCTTGGAGGGAGCATCAGCTCTGGTGTTGTGCTCCCTAAGTATATGAATGAGCTGACATGTTTCAATTTGGGCGAGAAGTGTTTTTACCAGACTGAGATAATCCACCAGTTATGAGTTATGAACATCAAATTTTCCTTCTACTTGGGATGCAAAGAGTTGTGAATCAGAGTAGATACTCATGTTTCGTACTTCACAGTTGATGGAAAGCTTTAATCCGGTGACAAGTGCTTCATATTCATCAACATTATTAGTGGCTGGGAATTTCAAACGAAGTCCGTACTCCAAAATGTCTTTATTTGGGGAGATGAGTATTTTTCTTGCACCAGCTCCTAAGTTTCTAGATGCTCCGTCTATGGATATTATCCACTGAGTTGACTGTGGAAGAGAAGATGGTGGTTCATCAGAGGTAGGCACTGTATACTCTACCAAAAAGTCGACCAACACCTGTGATATGATGTTTGGCAGTGGTAAATAGTGAATGTCAAATTCTCCCAATTCTACTGACTGACCATTTAACTAATCTTCCCGTAACTAATCTTCCCGATGCTTCTGGTCATTGTAGGATAGCCTTCAAAGGATGTTGCATGTAAACGCCAATAGTGCGAGCCTAGAAGTACAGACGAAGTCTCATTGTTGAGAATATCAGGGCTAGTGCAATCTTGTCCGTCATCGGATAGCGACTTTTTGTATCAGAGAGAATTTTACTGACGTAATTTACTGCCTTCTCCATTGTGTTTTCTATTCTGACTAGGATAAAGCTTATTGCGTGAGGTGAAATAACCAAACAGATAAATAACATTTCCCCTTGGATGGGTTTTGAGAGAAGGGGCGGCGAAGCCAGATATGCCTTAAGTTACTCGAAAGCGATCTGACAGTCATCTGTCCATTGAAAACCAGTGTTCCGAGCTCGTCTTAATATTTTGAAGAATGGAAAATACTATCTCCATAACGAGTAAAGAACCGAGATAGGGCGACTATACAACCATTCAATCGTTGCACCTCCTTCATGTTCCTCAGAGGCACCATCTCTCTCAGAGGCACCATCTCTCGCACCATCTCTCTCAATGCCTTGATTTTTTCTGGGTTTGCTTCAATCTTACGATGGGTAACCATACCATGAATCCCAGAAACTTCTGTGACCCCAAAAGCACATTTAGTCGGGTTAAGTCGTAAGTCATACTGACGAAGGAGTTGGAAACACTCCTCCTGATGAGAAATGTGTTGGGATGCTTCTTCTGGATGACCGGTTTAAAGATCGGGTCTACCTTTAAAGAGTGCATGATTATTTCTAGGTCAACTCCAGACATGTCATCCGGAGAAGATCTACATATTCCGACCTTTGCTTATCAGAGAGTAAGGAACCAAGTTGCACTGTTCTTGAGGGATGTTCGTTAGAGAGTGAGATTTGGACCAAGTCTTCCATGCGAGAAGCCCGTTGAGATACATCTTCATCTTGAAGATCGAAGTTCTCAATGTTAAGTGTCATCGACGGACGTGGCTGAGCTTGTCTGAGGTAACATGATTGTGTTGTCTGTTGATCACCTCGCATGACACCGATACCTGCTGGGGTTGGAAACTTGATTTTCAAGTGTGTTACAGAAGTCACGATGCCAAAGATTGATTACAGCGGTCTCCCAAATATAACATTATGTGTCAATTCTGATTTGACAAAAAATATCTGGACTGAGTGGGTTATCTGTTGAGGAAAATCTCCCAAGACAACAGGGAGATTTATTGTTCCCTCGACCCTCACTAGTAGATTATCAAAACCATATAATGGTCCGAATGCAGGTTGAAGTCTTTCCCTTGTCGATCACAAACTGAGGAAAGTTAAATAGAACAAGACATCGACAAAGCTCCCATTGTCGATCAGAATCCTCTTTACGTTATAACAGGGCTCTCCAATTCCTGCGTTAAAGATGAGAGGATCTTGGTGGGGGATTTGAACTCCTTTCAAGTCAGAATCGTCAAAAGTGATAGGCTCGAGGCGTAATTTCTTCTGCATTGGTTCATCAGGTACAGTGATAAGGACTTGATCATTCAACAATGAGTCTCATGTAATTGTTTGAATTTCACCCACGACTGGGTGACTCCCATGTTGTTGCCCCCCAGTATGAGCATTATCACTACCAGCTAGTTTGTTTTGTATAAATCGACCAAGATATCCCTATTGAATCAACCTTTCAATTTGTTCCCTAAGGAGCTTACATGCCTCCGTGGTGTGGCCACGACTTTGATGAAAATGACAGTATTGTTCTTAATTTCCTGAGTTAGGTTTTAGGGGGTGAGGCCATTTAACAGCTTGCTCATCTTTGATGGCCATCAAGATGTTCGCACGTGACGTGTTGAGTGGTGTATATTCTTTCTTGAGTCGATATTCAGTTCGTTGGCCCGCAGGTTGAAAGAGGAGGTCACGATTCTTTAGTTGTTCAGACTTTCTTCATTACAAAGATTGATTATTATCTCTGGAGTTATGCCCAAAGGAAAATATGTTGAGATTTTCATACATCTTTTATACTGTTTTTAATGATATTGCACTTTAAAGAAAGATATTTTTTATGTTTTGTTGCAAGAATGATGAATTATGGTCAATGGAGCAAAAAAGATGCAAAAAGGAGCGGATTTGGAGCAAAAAAGACCAAAATGTGGAGAATTGCACTAGGGCGCCGATGACGCCATCGAGGCCGCCGACGACGAGCTTTTCCCAAGGCTACAGAATAAATTCTCCAGAAGGGCGCCAACGGG
>NW_018165313.1:1945575-1946062 GCF_001263595.1 Phalaenopsis equestris | reverse complement strand
GACGGGATCGACGGTTATGTGACATGTACAATGGATAAGGCCGGATTTTGGAGGGGTGCTTAAGCAACTCTTAGGAAAACTAATCCACATCTTTAAAGAGAACATTTTGGCCGAAAATAGAGAGACTTTTGGAGTCCTGGAGGTTAGAAAGGATCCATTAGTGCGTAGAAAGCTGCTAGAGCGTATAACTGTGAGGAATTCTTCGAGAAATTGTAAGAGTGGAGGGAAAGTGAGAGATTTCTTCCTCCTTACTACTTCGAAGATGAATTTTGTGTGCTGTAAAGAAAGGAAGAGATTCAGAGGAACTTCGAGGAGTGTTCTTGGGGAGAAATTTAGAGATAAACTTGTTATAAGGCTACAAGACAAATTCTCCAGAAGGCCGCCGACGAAGCCATCGAGTCCGCCGACGACGGGATCGACGGTTATGTGACATGTACAATGGATAAGGCCGGATTTTGGAGGGGGGGTTAAGCAACTCTTAGGAAAA
>NW_018165313.1:1943129-1944803 GCF_001263595.1 Phalaenopsis equestris | reverse complement strand
GCATATTTAGTTATTTTATAGATAAAATTACATAATTATTTCAATTGCCTATTAGTGAAAAATAAGCAAATTGAACTTTGTTGTTGTAATTGAAGTATTACTTTTTATAAAATCTTAATCTGTAGATTTAACTACTCCCCGTGGGATTGATATCTAGGACTCCATTAGAGCCCTATATTACTTGAGCGATACATATACTTGCGTTGACAAATTTGACTTTAACATTATTGAATAATATATTTATACATCTTTATTAAATCAAACATATATATATAAAGTCACAGTCAAGTTTTTGGCACCGTTGCTGGAATTTAAATATTCTAGTAGCGTCATCAAATTCTTGTAATTGTTGATTTACAAAAAAAGGTCGGTCAAGTTACCTTTGCACTTTCCCCCAAATTTCTCAAATTGTTCCTTATGTGCACTGATGGTCTCATCCGCAGTGATGTGGGCCTCAACACGGTGGACAAGGTCAACATAAGAACAAACTGTCTCCCGCATCAGTGATGAATAAAAAGGTCCTGGGCGGAGCCCCCCAAGGAAGACTCCCCTTAGTAACTCAGGATCCACCCAAAGAATCTGACAGGTTTCAGCAGAAAGCCTGCGGAAGTAGTCCTTGAGTGACTCTCCTTTATTTTGATGAATTCCTGAGAGATGGGATGAATCATTTATGATTTTTTGATTTTCAATGAACCACTCCGCGAACAGTTTGATAAGCTCATTAAAGGCGTTTACAGTGCCCCCTGGCAGAGAGTAGAATCAAGTTCGAGCTTGTCCTTTAAGAGTAGCGGGAAAAACTTGACACAGAAGCGCATCAGAGGCACGCTGAATGTGCATGATAGTTTGATAATGCAATATGCTCGTAAGGGTCAGTTGTCCCTTCATATGTATCGATGTTCGGAAGCTTAAAGCCTGTTGGGATGGAGTGTTGGAGGATCGCATCCGCTAAGAGAGAAGATTCATGGATGTTCGGTGAGCGTAGAAGCGATCCTTTTTCTCTAAGAGGAACTATTCCAGGACGGGCGTTGTAGTTCGTTACGAATGACATTATCCGGAATGACAGGAAGATGAGGCGATGTTGGGTGAGCTGCACGAGATGGATGAGTGGAACTTGCTGTATCTAGGAGTTCAACATCACGACCTGATAGGGGATGTGTTCCTTCTTAAGGAGGTGGGTCGATACAAGTTCCTCTGAGTGGTATGTTTCTCGTACGTTGCAGAGTTAATGGTAAACGAATTTCATCCAATGGTGTAGGTGGAGGCTGTTGAGCCCCATGTAGGAGCTTGACCGATTTTTTGTAAATCAACAAATACAAGAATTTGATGGCGCTACTAGAAGATTTAATTTCCAGCAACGACGTCCAAAGACTTGATCGCGACTTTATAGATGTGTCTAATTTGATTAAGTTGTATAAATATAATGTTCAATAATGTTAAAGTCGAATTTGTCAACGCAAGTATACGTATCACTCAAGTAATATAGGGCTCTAATGAAGTCCTAGATATCGATCCCACAGGGAGTAGTTTAGAATTACGGACTAAGACCTTAGAAAAATAATACTTTAATCACAACAACGACGTTCAATTTGCTTATCTGTCACTAATAGACAGTTGAAATAAATAGATAATTTAAATAACTATTAAATAACTAATGATACTAAGGAGGGTTTAATT
>NW_018165313.1:1937059-1943019 GCF_001263595.1 Phalaenopsis equestris | reverse complement strand
GAGCTCCCACGTTCCCCTCACCTGAGGGCTAACATCTACACTTCAGCACCCAAACAATAAGACCGAATTGAGGATTTTAGTCTATCACTCTAAAATCTTCAATTCTACGCCCGAGAATAATATTTACCTATTTATTTGCACCAAACTTCCAAGGGCTTTAACCTCCCTGAATCTTTGATGCAATCTTCACCTTAGTTGTAAAACTCAACATATTTTAACAAATCAATTGATCAGATTGAAAGTAAATTAAGATTGAAGTGAAAAGATCATCACAATTTCATAAACATTTTCATGGTTTCGCCAATTCAAATCACAATTTCACAAATCTCGAGACAAGGAGTTAGACAGAGAAAATTACTCAGAACTCATGAGGAAAACACAACAAAACTCGAAATTCATAAATAAAATTGAAGTCATACAAACTACAACAAATAAAAAACTTATCTCTAAATTCTCCCCAAGAACACTCATCGAAGTTTCTCTGAATCTCTTTCTTTCTTTACAGCACACAGAATTCCTCTTCGAAGTAGCAAGGAGGAAGAAATCTCTCACTTTCCCGCCACTCTTACAATTTCTCGAAGAAATCCTCACAATTGTTACACACTAATGGAACCTCTCTAACCTCTAGAGCCTTTCTAACATCCAGGACATTCCAGGCTCTCAAGGACCTCTTAATTTTCGGCCAAAACGTTCTTTTAAAGTTGTGGATAAGCTTTCTCAAGAGTTGCCTAAGCATCCCTTCAAAATTTGACCTTATCGAAAGCTTGAGTAGGCATAACCGTCGATCTCGTCGTCGACGGCCTCGAGGGCGCCGTCGGCGGACTTTTGAAGATTTTGTCCTGTAGTCTCAGGAAAAACTCGTCGTCGGCGGGGTTGAGGGCGCTGTCGGCGGCCTAGTTCAAATCTTCACATTTTGATCCTTTTCGCTCTAAATTCGCTTTTTTTTGTATCTTTTTGCTCCAATGACCCTAATTCATCATTCTTGCAACAAAACATCAAAAATACTTTTCTTCAAAATGCAATATCATTAAAAACAGTATAAAATATGTATGGAAATCTCAACATATTTTCCTTTGGTCAGAGCTGTAGGATCTCTGGTTGAGACTCCTCCATTCTACGCATTCTAAACACCTTCATTCGCGGGATAGCATCTTTCAGGGCAGGAAGATGAAGAAGCATGCCGCCCTTGGCTTCGTGACTGCTCCCTGGAACAATGGTTGTTGGAGCGGGATGCTCTGTTGTTACGAACATTGTGTCTGGTGGCCATATAGTGAACCGCGCAATTACTTTAGTTGTGGGATTAAAAATTTCCCACAGACGACGCCAAACTGATGTGTGCTAGAAAATTTGCTGCGGTAGAGTAATGAATTATCGTATTAGCCTTGCACGAGGATTCAACATACACTCAAATGAAAATAAATCAACATGTGATGACACTATAAGTTTTTACGTGGAAAACTCATAAAGCGAAAAAACCACGGGGCCTGAACTAGTTATAAAAATCCACTATAAGTCGACGATTATAGGAGCTCCTTATCCCACAGACGGGAAAGTGTTACTAGATTTTTCAAAGTACAACGTCGACTGACGGCGTCTAGCTGGCAGTGATCGACGGAGGTCGGTGGTGGTCGACGGTAGTCAGCGACAATCGATGACGGACAGTGGGGGGTGAGGGGGGGCGGCGGGGGGGGTCGACGACTGTCGGTTGTGGTCGATGACACTCGGCGGTGGTCGATGACGGTAGGTGGTGGTCGACGACGATAGATGATGACAGAGATGATGTTGGACTTGAACTCCTTCTCAGAACCTCAAGTTCTCTCTCAAGTCTTCTTCCTTCATGTGAGGGGTGAGGCTATATTTATAGTGTTTTGAGTGCAATTAATGCAGGAATAGGAACAATTTTGATTAAACGGTCCTGAGAGCTTCCCTTGATCCGATGACATTTGATGGACATTTGACTGCCTTAACGATGTCGGAATTGAGCAATCTTAGATTCATTGGATTCGTTTTGTCGAGACGCTCGATTCGACTATGAACTTGCTAGACTCCACATTCTTTTGACCTTTCAAATGCCTCCAGAAATCCTCCAATAGTGGTTTAATGATTTGATGTGGGCTTGATTTGACTCAGACATGACTTCCTTTCATATCATTAGGTCCGTCTCATCGAGTCGATCAGTTTGACTATAAGTTTGCTGAAATCAGAGTTCTAAATGACTTTTAATTGAAGTTTGAATGTTTATTGCTCAAAATATTACCTCGAGATACGTGTCCAATGAAGATTTATTGGCGGCATATCAGATGTCATGCTAATTTTTTCTTTCATTTTGAAGGAATATTCCAAACTCATTTTCTGAACCACATTTTTTTTTGTCATTTTCAAACCTAAATTATAAAAACTATTTACCTCTTTTTTTAAAAAAATAAAGTTTCACCGTTATAAAAAATATTAACTTTTCTTTTATAAAAATAATCGCTTTGGCATTTAATCAATGCCACATTTGTAGCCGTTTTATAGAGCCGGCTTGCTATTTTTTAAAATTAATATTTTTTATTTAATGTAACACCATAATGGTTTTTAAAAAATAATTATTTTATTTTATTTGTCAAAAGGCATATAAACATCCATTAATAATGTTATATAAATGTGATGAATAGAAAAGGGAAATAAATATTGATACACATAAATAATATATTGTTTTTATCCTTGTTTTAATATTTTAAATCAATATTTATTATTTAATGTAATATCTTGTTTTATCGGTGATAAGACGTCAACAAATTTCTAACAAATTTCTAGAGATATCACATGGATCTCGGGGTAATTTTTAGGACAAGAAATGTTTAAAATTGGACTAAGAGTCATCTATAGCTCTGATTTCAACAAACTTACAATGAAACTGGTCGGCTAAGCGAGACAGATCAAATGATAGTAAAATTGGTTCAATTTGAGTCAAATCAAGCTCAGATCAAGTCATTAAATCACTTTTGGAAGCTTTCTGAGTATATTTAGAAGGTCAAATGGATGTCGAATATGGCCCACCATCGTCGACCACCACCAACCAACACCGACCACCGTTGACCGCCCACCATCGTCGAACACCACCAACCAGCGTTGAACACTCCTGCCGCTGTTCACCGCTGACCACCACCAACCATCGTCGATCACCTCTAACCACGTCGAAAACCACCGAGCTGTAACTTGGGGGGGGGGGGGGGCTTGAGGCTGGAGAAAGAATTTGATGCTTTGATAAGAAACTAAAGTCCAACACCACTCATGCTGCCATAATCCACCGTCGACCAGCACCGACCGCCGTTGACCGCCCACCATCGTCGACCACCACCAACCAGCGTTGAACACTCCTGCCGCTGTTCACCGCTGACCACCACCAACCATCGTCGATCACCTCTAACCACGTCGAAAACCACCGAGCTGTAACTTGGGAAAACAAGTAACCCTTTCCCTCCCGTGGGATAAGTGGTTACTGTTATAATCATTTTTTTTTTAATTGTGAAACTATTCAGCTGGATCAAAGCTCATTATTTTTCCCTTTTTGGGTTTTTCACATAGAAACTTGTGATATTAATATTAGTTACTTTCGATTTTTTGAGTGTGTGTTGAATCTTTGTACGACACTAAGGTAATAATTTGGTACTCTACTACCACAAATTTTCTAGCACGCATCAATCGGGTTTTTAAATTATCTCTATTTGATTCCAAAAAAAAAAAAAAAAAAAAATTTATTCCCCCCTCAAAACCCCTGTATTTGCTGGATAGATAGCTTATTTTTGTTTGCCTGTCGCGAGAGAGCGTTTGGGGTCGAGAGAAGAAGGGCAGTGTAGTAAAACAACACGTCGAATAATAGGAAAAGCAGGCCTCGCCGCGGCATGCATTCCACTGAAATTACCCCAAACGCCGCCAAAATATGACAGCCAAACAAAAAAGAAAATTTTGTAATGCTTGAGACCGCGTCGTGCGAGTAACACAGCCCCAAACACACCCTTAGGGTCGGTTTGGGATTTGCCGAGGCACGTCAATTATTATTATTATTATTACATTTTTGCAAGTAGCACTTCATTTGAAAGGTGTTTTGTGCATGGGGTAGGGGCTGTGTGATTATATACTTCATTTCCTGATTCTCTTTATAGATGTTAATGTGATGTATGCGATTATATACTTATTTCCTTATTTATAATTCTTAACTTGCAAAAAAAACCCAAAACTTGATCCCAAGCAAAAGCTAGTAAATTCTTAATTTCTTTAATAGTTAATATGAGATACTACGTAAGTATACATATCATTATCAAGTAATATAAGACTTTATGATTAAGCCCCAAATATCAAATTCATAGGGAAAATATAATATGCACTTTATAAAACACGAGAAATTAGATAATCAAAATTTTACTTAGCAAAATTTTCTTACTTAAACTTTAGATACTAAAATAGGAATGAAAGTTCAATTCTTTTTGTAATTTTTGGTAGTTGAGAATAAAGTAAGCAACCAACTAACTTAACTAGATATTTGCAAGAAAATGAAATATAAATAAAATATCTTTTTTCTTATCATGAATCAGTAACAAGTATAGAAATTCTGTTTTGGAAGTATTCGAATTATGTTGTGTCAAATAGAAGGAATAATACTATTTACCCTTACTAGAGAAGCTATAAATAACATTGACTAATCTATGGTTTGAATAGTCTTGAAGACGGGTTAGGTTAGGAAGATACTAACTCTCACTCCAGAGTTCCCTCTTCTCCCATCACCTGAGGGCTAATATCTCGTATCAAAACTTAAAACTATAAATCAAATTGGGGGTTTTAGTTTATCACTCTAAAGTCCTCTAATTCTACACCCTTCAAAGTTTATTTCCCTATTTATTTGCACTCAACCTCATGAGCTACATTCTCATCCATGAAATCAAAATGTGATTCTTACCATTTGTTGACTGAGACAATACCATCTCAGATCTTACATGTTCTCACAACAGGTATTAACATCTTAATTGGCCAAATCAAGAAGTAAATGAAATACAATGTTTAAAATCATCACAACTTCTTCTAACATTAAAGTCTAATACTTCACACAACTTCTCTCCAATATTTAATCACTTATCATTTTAAGGAAAAAAATAAATAAAATTACTCAAAATTCATGAAGAAAACACAAACACACTTGAGTTTTAAAGTAGAAATTATGCACACAAATAAAAAGTCTAAATTAAAACCAAATGTAGTCACAAAGATAAAAAATTATCCCAAATTTCTCTCCAGCAACTGTCTTGAAGTTTATTTGAATCTCTTCCTTCACTCACAATAAAAATACACTAAAAACAAAAAAAAAAGATGGGCAGCGACGGCGGCGATGTGGCGAATGGCACCGGTCGGTCTGGATGGATGATGATGATTGACCTCTTTCATGGATGATCCAAGTCTTTTTTTATAAAAATTCAAAAGATGTGGTCTCTTTAAAATGTGTCATCATTCAATGAATCTTCTAGAGGTTGTCTTCTTTCAAAAGCCAATTGAATGAATTTTCGTGTCCATTGAGAATCTACATTTGATTTTTATTGATTTAGAAAAAGTTTACGATAAGGTTCCATGAGATATCCTTTGGAGATTTCTCGAGAAGAAATGTGTTGATATGACTTATATTCAAGTCATTAATAATATGTATACTAGAGCTGTTACTTGTGTTCAAACTGAAGGAGGATTGACAAAATATTTTCCTATTTCTGTTGGATTACATCAGGGATCGGCTTTAAGCCCATATCTTTTTGCTTTAGTTATGGATGGTCTTACTGGACATCTACAAGAGGATGTACCTTGGTGTATGCTTTTTGCTGATGATATTCTTCTCGTGGATAAAACGAGAGAAAAAGCCCAGGAAAAACTTGAATTATGGGGTCTACATTAAAGTCTAAAGGCCTTCGTTTAAGTAGAACTAAAACTGAATACAT
>NW_018165313.1:1922066-1936943 GCF_001263595.1 Phalaenopsis equestris | reverse complement strand
AGACTGAAAGGAAAATTTTATAAAACGGTAGTGAGACATGCAATGCTCTATGGCGTTGAATGTTAGCCTTTAAAGAGAAGCATAATAATAAGTTAAGTGTTGCCGAGATGAGAATGATTAGGTGGATGAGTGGCTTTACACTTAGAGACAAAATGCGGAATGAATATATTCGTGATAGGGTTGGTGTAGCTCCTGTGACAGACAAAATTAGATAAAGTCGTCTTAGATTGTTTGGTCATATTAAACGTCGACCATTAGATGATCCGATTAGGAGAGTAGATGTTTTAAATTCGACTAGTGTTAAGAAAGACAGAGGTAGACCTAGGAAGACTTGGGTTTATTGTATTAAAAATGATCTTAATTTACTAGAACTAAATGAAAATATGACACTAAATAGGACGCAATGGAGAAAAAGGATTCATGTAGCCGACCCCACGTAGTGGGATTAAGGCTTTGTTGTTGTTGTATTAACTATTTCTCATGTTTTAACCAAGGGTTGCTTCAAACACCTATTCAAAAATTCCTTCAAATTTAATGAATCATAAAATAACTACTTATGATGCTTAAGCAGAGGGTGCCTAGCGCTTAGGCTCGGCTTTCTCTGTTTAATTGACGCATAAGCGCCAGTCTTGGGCGCTTAGGCGCCTCAGTTCATTTTCGTATCTTCTTTATTTTTGCTTCAAATTTGATACTTTTTCACTCATTTTATCATTTTTCATCCAATTGATTGTACATGAAAGAAAAACACACAAATATCTTTCATTAAAGGGTAATATCTCAAAAATAGGTATAAAAATGTGTACGTAAAGACTATATATTTTAGGTGTATCAGGGTTGAAATAAGATAAAATTATTTATTTATTATGTAGTTGAATATAGTTTAAAATAAAATAAGATTGTTATAAAGGTTATTTTTATTAATTTCAGAATTATTTTTAAAAATAATTATTATTTAAAAAAGGATAAATATTTACATTCAAAATCGTTTTAAATGGTTAAACTTCTTAATAATGTTATCTACACGAGACGAGGAGAACAAAAGATTGATACATATATATAATATCTTGTTTTATTTATTTTTTTAAATATTTTTTAAATCAATGATTATTATTAAATATAATATCTTGTTTTATCGGTGATAGACCATCAACAAATTTCTATCATCCAACATGAATATTGGGGCATCATATTGATCTCAAGATAATCTTTAGAGCAAGAAAAGTTCAAAATTCATTTAAGAGTCATACAGAACTTTGATTTCAACAAACTTACAATCAAACTGACCAGAAACGAGACAGACTCAAGGATATCAAAATCGATCCAATCCAAGCTTAAACCACTTTTGGAAGCTTTTTAGGTTTATGTAGAAAGTCAAGTGGATATCTAATCAAGTGAGCTTATGATCGAATCGATTGTCTCGACAAGATGAATCCAACAAGCCCACAAATAGCTCAATTTTGACATTTTTAAGGCATTCAAATGTCCATCAAACGACGTCTGATTGAGGGAAGTCTTCAAACCTATCAGATCAAATGGTTCATTTTATTACATTGATTGCATCCAGAGCTCTATACATAATCAAGGTGTTTCGGGGGGGGGGGGGGGGGGAAGCTTGAGGCTTGAGAAAGAAATTGAAACTTTGAGAAGAAACTGAAGTCTAACACCACTCTTGCCGCTATCGACCACCGTCTACCTTTGTGGATTACCGTCAATCACCGTCGACCACCACCGACCGAACGTCGTCAATCACTATTATTCTCCGCCAGTCGACGTTTGTAACTTGGGAAAGCTAGTAACCAATTCTTGTATGTGGGATAAATAGTTGTAATTCTAATCATCTTTTTATAGAGAAACTCTTCAACTGGGTCAAATCCCATAATTTTTTTAATTTTCGGGTTTCCATGTAAAAACTTATGGTTTCATTATAAGTTACTTTCTCTTTTCTGAATGTGTATCATGCTTAGACGATAATCTGTCACTCTACTGCTACGAATTTTCTAGCACGTAACAATCAAAAAAAATTTTATTTGATTCCAAAAAAAAAAAATTTGGCTTGGAGCGCCGGACGGCTTGCACAAGAAGACAAAGCTAGCTTATTTATACACCATATTAGAAATAATAAAATCAGCACAAAAAGAAAAAAAAAATGATTGTCATCATCCTTTCCATTCTCTTCTTCTCCGTACCCCCCCTCTCATCTCTCTTTCCCACCCATGCCGATCGCCGCCGCCCTCCGCTTCCTCCAGGGCCAAAAGGCTGGCCTTTGGTCGGCAACCTCCTCCAACTGGGCACCAAGGTACACCAAGCTCTTCAGCACCTATCAAATTCTCATGGTTCTGCCGGCCTCCTTCGTCTCCGCTTAGGCACTGTCGATGTCATCGTCATATCCTCCGCCTCCGCGGCCGCCAAGTGCTTTCGCAGCAACGACACCAAACTCAGCAGCCGCCCCCCGAATTCGATGGGCAGACACATTACCTACAACTTCCAGGACCTCGCAGGACATCATAATGGCGCCCTACGGGCCGCGGTGGCGGATGCTCAGGAAGATCTGCGCCACGCATCTATTCTCAACTAAGGTCCTGGATAGCTTCCAGCACGTGCGAGAAGACGAATTGGCGACGCTCGTTCGCGACGTGGCTTCAGGGAGGGATGCGGTGATTGATGTGGGAGCGGTGGTCAACACGTGTGCAACAAATGCTCTGGCACGTGAGTTAGTTGGACGGCGGGTGATCGTCGGAGGCGAGGAGGCGGCCAAGTTCAAGGAAATGGCCGCAGAGATATCGAGGCTGGCCGGAGAATTCAATATCGGCGATTTTGTGCCTGGGATCGACTGGCTTGACCTTCAGGCATGCCTTCCACTCCTCACTACAATCAAACTTCTAATTGTTTGCACGCACAGACTGAAATAATCTGTTATTTACATTTAAGACCACCTGTCCTACTAAAAATTATTCCATACGGACTGCCCGATCCAGATCTAGGGTCAGGATGTATTTCAGTGGGCCCCACCTAATTTTTTTTTTTAAATTCAAATATATCCTGACCGTAGATCACCGTGATCTACGGTCATAATTGAACACCGCATGCAGAGATGCATCCGATTTCCGTATGCAATAATTTCTCTCTGTGCCACTGTAATATAAACACCAATTCTTGGTAAAGTTTATAGTTAAGAATTGAGAAATTAGTACCCTCATTTCTTATGTATGGGTTTCAGGGTTTGAACAGAAAGATGAAGAAAACTCGTGAAAGATTTGGGGAGTTCTTAGAAAAAATAATTGATGATCACCGTTCGAAAGGCTTCAATCACACTAAAGATTTTCTAAGTGTGCTTATTGAGATGCACGATAGTGCAAATGAGGAGCTCGACGATATCAACATCAAAGCATTGCTCCAGGTTCTCTTTCTCTTAATTATTTTTTTTTAATTTGTTTTCTTAAAATTTTTTTACAATTATATCATTTTTAGTTCCTTAGTGTTATTTATTTTTTTATTTTGGGTTTTTGTAGGATATGTTCATTGCGGGAACTGAAACTACATCGATTACAGTAGAATGGATATTAGCGGAGCTCATTCGTCAACCAAAGATCCTTGCTCGAGCCCAACAAGAGCTAGACTCCGTCGTCGGGCGCAATCGATTTATATCTGAGTCGGATCTATCAAAATTTCCTTTCCTCCATTCCATTGTCAAGGAAACCTTGCGGCTGCATCCCGCGCTCCCTCTTGCTCTCCCCCGCATGACGATTGAAGATTTTGAGATCGATGGCTATCTCATTCCCAAAGGCATTACCGTACTTATTAATCTTTGGGCTATTGGTCGTGATCCCGCCGCTTGGCCAGATGAACCCTGCGAATTCAAACCTGATCGATTTGGCTCGAGTTCGCTGCATGCAAATGTTGACGTCAAGGGAAACGACTTCGAGTTGATACCCTTCGGCATTGGGCGAAGAATGTGTGCCGGGATAAATCTTGGACTTCGAATGGTTCATCTCACAACAGCCATTTTGTTACATTCTTTTGATTGGACATTGCCAGAAGGTAATATGGCTCAAATGTTGGACATGGAGGAGAGATTTGGGGGGACTATGCCCAAGGCAAAGCCACTTATGGCTAAAGCAATGCCAAGACTCGCACCTAATACTTATCTTTAATTTTTTTATTCCATGTAATCTTAATTTTGCATGAAATAATTTCGCCTAAAGAATGACCTATCAAATAAAATTGTGTAATGTTGATTTATTTGTCTTCCATTTTTTTTAAGGTCTATATAAATTAATTGAACGTGTTGCAATTTAGTTTGAATGTTCAATTTTTATTTATGTTACACTATAAAAATAATGATCTTTTATGACGGCCAAATTTCGTCAGTTATAATGAGAAAAATCGTTGTTTTTGATGTTTCTAACAATTTATCTGCAGTTTTAAGCTTGTAGGTAAAACTCTTGTAAGACTCCTGTCGGTAATTTCAAAAACGACTAATATTCCAACAACAAAAAATTACAGACGCAACCGATAAATTAATCTCGTATTTTCTTTTAGAAAATCCAAGTCGTCAATTTCCAATTCTCGTATTTTCTTTTAGAAAATTCAAGTCGTCAATTTCCATTGGTTCATAGAACCGAACGTTACTCGACGGTTATAACAACTGTTTACATGTTGAAAATGACTCACCTGTCGGTTTTTTGACGTAGGCAAACCATTAGTAATGTGTCGCTTATGCTTCAGTTTTTATGACTGACGGATTAACTGTCAAAAAAATGCCGCGTCTGTTGTTTTTCTATTATGCACTCAAGCCGTCGGTTACGTGTCAATAAATATTTCAAAAAAAGAGAAAGAAGTCCATCGGTTATTCGACGCTTTTGCTTACAAATATGTAAAAAGTTGTTGAAAACCTGTAGAAAAAAAAAAAAAGGAGATTTTCCCTTTCGTATTTGCATTGGTAGTGTTCTCATCTAGGGTTGTAAACAAGCCGAGCTTGAGCGAGCTTGGGCTTGACTCATGTTCGGCTCGTTCGAAACTGTTTGTGTTCTAAATCGGCTCGTGAACAGTGTGTTCGTGTTCAGCTCTTGTTCGGCTCGAAATTGACTCGTTAAAATTAAATTGAAAAAAATAGATATAAAGTGTTGGATTCGAACCTGGACCAAATGTATGAAAAAGAAGGAACATAACTGAATTAAACTTAAACATAAATATATATAATATATTATTATATAAATAATATATGTAATATACTGTTATATAAAATATTATATAATTTTTTTTTGAGTCATTTCGAGCAGAACACGAGCGAACAAACTGTTGTTTACATTTCGAGCTTAAAAATTTGTTCGTGTTCGGCTCGTTCGTTAAGCCTAACAAGCCGAACACGAGCTGCTTAACGAGCCGAACATGAGATGTTCACGAACAACGAGCCAAATTGACAGCCCTAATTACGTCACATAATATCATAATTTTTAATATACAATTCTAAGCATTTAACGGAATAGAAAAACAGTCCAACAATAAATTATCCAATAAAAAAAATGTAATAAATAAAACTCTAAAAATATATGTATCACTGTTCATAGAAAAAATATATATTGAAAATGTATAACATAAACATAAAAAAACAAAAATACCTCTTAATCTTCCTCCTATCTCCCCATTCTCATCATCATCGTCCTTTGTTGCTTCCTCCACCTCCAATGTTGTCGCTGCTCTGTCACGCTCCCTCATCCGTTGTCGGAAGGAATCTAACTCGACCTTCAACTTTGCCTCCAAGTTGGCTTTCAGCTCCGACCTCATCTTAGTGAAGTGCGCCTCCATCTCAACAGAGAATACGACAACAAGTCTGGAGATCCCCTCATTCTGTGCTGTAGAGGAAGAAGCTGTAAATGCACCGGTGGAAGGGTAAGAGTCGTAGGCAAATCCATGCGACCCGAGCCCATAGACTTGACCCTTCTTCTTCCCTTCAATAGCCTCCCTCCACTGGTCGTACTCGGAAGAATCACGCTCGCGGATCGTAATATCTCCCGACACCTGAGATCGACTCTTCTTCAGATGTTGGAATCTCGCATGCAAAAAAGGTAGTTACATTCAATCAGAGCTAGCATGTTGTTACATCAAACTAGTTTATCTCTTGAATTATCTGGGTTGCACAAGATCTTTCGTGGATCCATGATTGGTCAGATCGCCTCCTGTGAGTGCGCTCATGTATATTGGCGGTGGAGGGCACTTGTCCGATTTCCACAGCCTGCTCATATAACTAAATAATTAGAATACATCTTCGAACTATATAGAACTCTTAAGAAGAACTGAAATCTTACCAGTCTCTGCTTGTATTCTGTATGTGAGAGCGTCCCGCCAGCGTGCTTGGAGGGCCCCATGCCTCCACTGTCCGACCGTCTGTTTCGCTTTGCCTGCTCCCTCTTCTTCCGATAGTTCATGGAAACCCATGCCTAAGCACGGTGGCAAAGATAGCCATAGAGGATTTTGTTGTGATTTCTGAATATCGTCAAATATGTTCTAGAGACGATTGCTAACATTACACTCGAAGTTGCATCAGATATGCGCATCGTGCTCTGAGCACCGGAAGAATTGTTTCTAAAAATGACAAAGATTATGTTCATTTGATAAATAAGCAAAAACAATTTAAGATATTTGTGAATGATACATACTGCAAACTCCTAGAATCAAAGATCTCGAATGAACATCGGGATCTCCTTCCACGACAAATATGTTGAGCCGTATTTGCTCTGAATGATATCTTGAATGACAGGAATAGTCTGGGCCAGCGGATAGAACCTTAAAACTACAAATTGTTTATTTTATATTCAATTGAGCAACATTTCCAGTAGACAATAAAATGACTGGGACAATTGAATGACTGGGAAATCATGGAGACTGATTAGAATTCAATTCTAAACGCCTCTATGAAGAACCCAAGTGTTCTATAACTTACTTAAATTCAATCAAAACAACTTACACTAATGAAATCTTAAAATTACTGGAATCTACTTAAATTAAAATATCCAAAGACTCGTTCATGTGAACTTAAATAAAAAAATTGAATAAAATCCATAAAAATAAAGTGAAACATAAAATAAAATTGACTAAAACCTAAACTTAATCCTAATTAAAAAAACCTAGGTTTGCAAGGAATCCTTCGATAAGGTAACTCATGGCTAGCAATAAGAAATCATTCGGTTATTCATAACCAAGCAGGTCACAAATCTTAACGATCATGGGACAATAGAACTATGAGATCTTTATCAAGGTTTGTCATAAATAAATAATGGTTAGAAATCAAATTAAATAATAGACAATTCTGTTAAAAATCAAATTGATTAAAATTCAGTTAAACTCAGTCAAGATCAAAATCATAAAATTCAAAAGATATAAAAACATACATAAACCCCTAATGAACAAATAAAACCAAATGTAACTTGAACAATAATAAATAACGTCTCCCAGGTCTATGAAAATTTTTTAGATGACTGACAAAAATCTTCCAGTCGAATTAGATTAACTTCATTTTCTAACTAAGTAGATCCAAAACACCAACGACCTCCGAATGAGAACTTTCTCATTTCACATTCACCCAACTTTAGACGCCATAAGACATTAACTCTTTAGACATCATAGGAGTATATAGGTTTTGTGATGTGATTGTTGTGTTTGCTCGCTAGATGTTTGTCATGATGAGAAGACCATCTCTCTGTTGCACTGGGTCGTGGTAGATTTTCCTTACTTGTTTCTAGGCTGCTATAGGATGCTTAGGTTGTGCTAAATTTGTTTTGTATGACTGTTGTAGTTAGAATGGGTAGGCTGCTGTAGTAATTTATGATTTACTTCTTATAGTGTCTTTTTTTCTTTTTAGGGTTAGGGTGTGTTTTGGTCGGTTGAGTATCGATGTCTGAATCATCTAAAAGAGGATGAACACTAAAGCAAAAGATGAAAGTCGACTAAACCAACATCGATGCTTTCGATGAAGTCAATCGATGAGTCAAACTCAGGTCTAGGATTGACACCCATCTTGTCGTCTGTATCACATGCTTTTGCTCTATATATCCGACAAAAATTTAGACCAGTGTTTTGCTTATGCATTTTGCCTGGATTATCGGGTGGTATGAATATATTTAAATGCCTTGAATACCAAAGAGCTTATGGGCATTTACATAAATAGTAAACAATTTTAATATATTTACACATATCACATCTAAAATTTTATATTTACACGCATGCATATCACTCAAATTTCTAATATCACATTAAAAATAATAATATTGTTACTTTTAAAAGTGAGAGTTTTCCATGCATAGATTTAAAACACTTAGTGATGTGCATCTAAATATGAATGTTTAGGTGGGAATATGTAAATACATAAAAATTGTGCGTTAGTTACGTAAATTTTCCAAACTTATATATATATATTTAAGTAATTTGACTTAGTTAATATGATGATTTTCTTAACTTACAACTATATGTCACATAATTTCACCCCCCTTTTTTTTCTTACATGTTGCATATATATCCAAATAGTTGTTAATACCAAACCAAAAATTTAAGACGACTGACGAAATAAAAACAAAAAAAATAACTAGTATTTAAGTTTGAAACTCTGCAATTTATAAAAAATTATTATAAATTCATTTATTAAAAAAATAATTAATATTAATTTTTTCTTAAACATATGAGTTTATGAGATAAAAATTTGAGGGGCACCTGCCACTAGAGATGTAAACGAACCGAACACGAACGAACATAGCTTGTATGATTGTTCGGTTCGTTTGAGTTTGTTTGAAATAAAGTAATGAACTCGTGTTCGAAATTATTCGTGAAGTCACTGTTCGTGTTCGTTTCTTAACGAACGAGCCGAACATGTGATGTTCATGTTCTTCTTCGGTTCGTTTGAAATTTAGTTTGTTTGAAATAAACTCGTATTCAAAATTATTCGTGAAGCCACTGTTCGTGTTCGTTTCTTAACGAACGAGCCGAACACGAGCTGTTCGCGAACGACGATCCAGTTTGACATCCCTATTATTAATATATATAAATAATATATTATATTAATTATATAACTTATATTATAAAAATATATAATATCTATATTAGTTTATTACTAATATAGTATAATAATATAATTATAATTTATAAAATTTAATTTTTTAAAATATCTTAAATTAAATATATATAACTATTTTAAATTATTTTAAATTTCGAACAATAACGATTCGAACACGAACGAACGCATCCCTGTTTGTGTTTGGTTTGTTTAACTAACCAAACGAAAAAAATTGTTCACGTTCGTCTCGTTTACTTATCGAATGAATTGAACACGAACTCATTGACGAACCGAACACGAACTGTTCGCGAATAACGAGTTTTTTTTTACAGCACTACCTGCCACTAAATATTTATTAAATTCTGCGGCCCCTTGATTTAATCACTAATATTAATTACATAAATTGTCCCACTTAATTGTATATATAAGAACGAAAAAGATATTTAGAGAATAATACGTAGCGGTCAATTCTATTAATTATATTTAATTTAAAATTAGCTTTCAATTTATGCTGACATTTCCATTCGTCATGATCGCTGGATTTAGCAAATGGGGTTGTTGAAATAATAAATAATATTTAACTAATGTATATGATGTAAACTTTTTGAAACTCGATCGCTAGTCGATGGTATAGGGCTCTTGTTGACAGAGCGACACTAGACTATCGATCAGAGGATGAATCATCGTAATCTAATGGTTTGCTCGTTTCTCAACGAGGAGAGCTTGAGAGATGATACTATAAGACTCTTTGTTGCGTTATTAATTCTTGATATTAGATGAGGAGTCTCGGGGAGTTTGTGAAATGGTTGGTGATGTTGTGGAACTGGATCTTTTTTTGTATTGGATCTATTGGAAGGTAGGCTATTGTATTTGTTCGACTTTCTTGTAGTAGTTGGCTCATATACATATTTGTCTTGTTTCAGTCTGATTGGTTCGAGCCTGGATCACTTGGTCGCCTTTTTGTTCTCGTTGTGGCTCGATCAATTTTGGATTTGGGTCAGACTGCTGCATCCTATCGGCTTTCGAATTGGCTCAGATGACTGCATTTGGTCGGATATGCGGACCTCATGATCTTCAGTCAACGGGCCCTCCTTCATCATATTATTCTATTCTGAACCGTTAGATCTTCTCAAGCTCAACATTTGAACATTTTTTATGTACAATAGTTATTGTTAAATCTCTTACTCCCACATGCTTTAATGATCTATTACTTATGTGAGAGCTCCTCAAATAGAAACATTTTGAATGTCATCATAAATTACATGAACCACTCAATTTTAATCAAACCTTAATATTTTATTAAGCACTAAAATTTTTTTTTTCTTTTTAATTTAACATTTAGCTATCACATCATAAATGTTATCATTTTTAAATTAAATTATAATTTATTATTTTAAATATATAAATATTGTATCTTATATGTCAATGATTTAAGCGATAAATTAAATTTAATTATGCTAAATACAAATTAATATGTTAGTCTTCCATATTTCATTTCTTTATCGAATATCTAATTTTATATGAAATGGGATCATAACATTACTAGAATATATATTTTTGACATTAATTTAATTAAAATATATGCTATAATCTGAATTTTTTTTTTAATATGAATGTAAAATAAAATTAAATCGGTTGACCGTATATTGTTCTTATTTCAAAAATATATTTATAATTATAAGAATTTTATAATTAAATTTAAATAGAATATTCTAGCAAAATATTTGTTTTGAAAGATTTACAAACACCTATAATTTTGATGTATTTACATATCTAACACCTAAACTTTAATTTTTACATGCATATAATCTTACCTATAGAATAAAATGTGTATTTCCCTGTTTAGAAGTAAAAACAAGGGCTTTTTTGATGTGATATTAGGCTTCTAGCTTGCTAGCTGCCCCTTGCCACCACCCCGGAGTCCCGAACCCTAACCGACACAACATAAACCCTAGATCGAACATTAGTCTTAGTTTTGTGCTGTAAATTTATTGCAATTTCATATTTTAATGCTGTCTGTTGCAATTTTAGGCTTTAAATTCATTAATAATATTTATTTTTCTTTGAATGTTGGTTAAATTTCAATATTTGATTCAGAGAAAGCCCAACTCTAGCTTCATCTTAAGGTGACCAAAATCAACTGGTTCAGAGAAAGACCAAGGTATTTCATGCAAAATTAATGTTGGGGTCTAACAATATGGCTGCTGTGAGATGAGCCATTCAAAGGCCAAGAATTATCCCGGCGCACATTCTTAGCCCAACCCCAAAAGGTAATAACTCAAACTCATTTCCTTTAGCATCAACATTCGCATGCAGTGAACTCGAGCTAAATTGATCAAGTCTGTAGGGATCATCGGGGCAAGCGGTGGGATCACAACTAATGGCCCAAACATTAATAAGTACAGGAATGCGAAAGAGGGAGCCATCAATCTCAAAATCTTCAAGCGTCGTGCGGGGGAGAGAAAGAGGGAGCGCGGGATGCAGCCACAAGGTATCCTTGACAACAGCATGGATGAAATGAATTTTTGATGGTTCTGACTCACATATAAATCGATTGCGCCCGACGATGGAGTCGAGCTCATGTTAATTATATATATTCAGTTAAAATGAGGGTCATATTTTCTCAATTCTTAATTGTAAGCTATACTAAACATTTTAATTTGTCAATAAGTTAAATTCAAACGCAAAACTTTATGGGAAAATTGACTGTTTAATTTGTAGCAGAGTCTATAGCCATGTGACAAGAAGAGTGCCGAGTTAGATATTCGGTCTATAATGTTGTTGCCGATGAGACGTCCATACTATACTTCTTATATAATAATGTAAAACAAGCCGTCATTTTTTGAAGGACATGTTTTTTATTTTCTTAATTTTATGGGACTCCCAAAGATTATATATGCTTTGAGGAAGAAAGGCGTAAAAGTGTAAATTCTATATGCTATGCCACACTTCCACATGGTTTAAATATGAATATAACTAATAGCACTTTTAAGTTAATTAAGTAGCATTATGTTTTAATTGATTGTTTATATGACGCCCACAAATTTTAATCTTCTGTCATCTACAAAATTTTGTGGAAAAGTGGATTCTGCCGGATGAAATACGGCCTGATCTTAGTAAAGAAGATTTCATATCAAGCTTTAATTTAAACTAAGCTTTTCAAGGTTGTGAAATACCAAATATGGTAGGGAGTGATTTATCAAATAGAGGTACTCCTTATGGTTGTCAAAGACTGCCCAACTCTCATCTGTCATGTGTCTAAAGGCGTTTGGTTGCAACACATGATTGACAATTATCGAATGAAGATATTGGTGGACCGAAAATTGACACCCACCGTTACCTCATTTGACTACTTTGACTTACCAACCTCGGAGAGAAGCACCAAGACAGAAGTGAAGTTTTCTTTCCTTCACTTTGTTCTTCGGCCCTAGCAATTGGAATTTGCTGAGAGAGGCAAATTGAACAGTGCCATCAAGGTTGATCTGAAGGCGAACAAAGTAGGCAAAAAGCTCCATTGACAAGGGGATTCCAGACTGAAGGGAAAGAACGACAAAATGTCATGATTGTAGATATGAAATTTTGTTGTGAGATATGTACTTCCTGGCATGGAAATGAAACGCAAAGAACACAAGCAAACACAGATCGTTTTCATGGTTCGATTCAACTGGATCTACGTCCACGAGAGAGAATCAATCAAATATTTCACTAAGGCAAAAGAAATGGAGAATACATAGCTTATACATAGAGATGAGCCCTCATCTTCCTTCTATGGCCTCCCTCTCAAGCGACACATTGATACAAGGCCTCAAGATGCTCTCCTCCTCACTAGCTCTCTAGTTATTCTCTCCTCCTTTGTGGTAGCTTAAGATCTCTTCTCTTGCTCTCCTAAGCCTCACACCCTCTCTATTTATAGAAGCAAGAGAGTGGTAGGTGGGAGGTAGGTGGGTGGTAGGTGGGCGGCACCACATTACAAAAGTGTCCGTTTACCTTAGTTCATTAATTGTGGGTCAAAATAACAAATTTAATAGTATTCGAGCTGGGATAGCTCTTTAGAGATTAAAAATGGCCCATAATTCCCGATGAAAGGGTAGCCTCAAGTTAAAGTAAAACTTGTCTTTATAGAACACAAGGTCAAAATTGAACAAGTTAGTCGCTCGGCCGCTCGCACCAACGGCCCAAAGCTTCACTGTAGGATCAATGAGATAGGTCTCCTGTAATTGATCTACTTTCTCATGAGTCATTGTCAATCGGTCAGTTGAGACGACTGACTCGAAGGCTTTGGGAGAATACTTTAGGGCCATCAAATAGAGTGTAAAAAGAGAAAGTTGAGGGAGTGAAGAAAAGTGAGTATTCATCAAACGCTCATCTTTATAAATATTGGGAAACCAAAGAAACAGAACCGCTGCACATGGGTAAAAATAAAACGACACAATTATTTCAAAAATGGTCTGACATTAAGATTACATCAACATAGTAGTTGAGAAGAAAAAATAAATTATATTCTAAAAAAAACATTAAAAAATTACAAAAGGTGCTCAAGAAAAATTTTACAAGGAGATCCTCCAACACTTCGATTATGACCTACCCCACCCGAAGTAGCCTTTCTCCCCCAAACTTAAATTTGGTCAACCTATCAATCTCAGCTTGAAGGCCAAGTGTATGAGGGATCTCTACTAGATGTCCGACAATTCCTAGCGAAGAGTGGCCAACTCATCTTCTACCCCCTCCTTGGCCGATTGAGAGAAGTTGTTCTCGATCTCGTCCAGGCGGCGAGACAGCGAACTTGGGGATATTTGGCGTCCATTAATTGCTTCCCTGCATGGCTTCAGAGGACGACATGCGCGGTGAACCCTACCATCCTCGCTCGAAAGCTAGTCGTCCCTAGCTTGTTCCGAGGTCGTCGTCATTGGCCAGGACTATTAGGACTGGGGCTGTTGCAGTAAGAGATAACGTTAAAAAAAAAGAAAAAAAGAAAAAAAAATAAAAAGAGAACTCGGAATAAATTAAAATCTAACAAGCAAGATAAAAGCTCCTCATACCAAGGAGTACATCCCACAGAGTCAATGTAACTGACACGACACTCTCACTAGGCGGCGATAGAGCACCAACAGCTTCTTGCACCATTGGTGATAGTTGAGTGCCAATAGCTTCTTGCTCCCCGGGCAGTAGTGGAGCACCAAAATCTTCTTGCAGAGTTTGTTTAGCCGTCGGGTCCTATGCCACAACAGAAAATTAAGTCAATGGATCGATGTTTGAGTCGGTCGCCTTAGTGTTCCTTCGTCTAGTGCCTAGGAACGAATCTAGTGCCCCCACATGATCCTCCATCGCAATCACTTTCCTTCTATTAACAATGATTTTCTTCTTATTTTCACATACCATGCTATACTGCTCATTCGGTCCCCCAAAGACAACACGATGTAAATCTTTGTTAGGGACATCGACCGGGGAATTCGGCACGCCTCCATTGCAGTGCTCATGAACACAACATTTGGTTGAGAGAGAGAGATGTGCGAACAATAGCATAACTATAACACCTAAAATTTAGACATTAGATATGAACACACGAGCATTGGTGGGTATTTATGTAAATGCCATTTGTTTTATAACTAGAGTACTCAATAAGAACTCACGGGCATTTACATAAATATTGCACAATTTTATGTATTTAAAAGTACCACGCCTAAATTTTCATATTTATACACGTACATGACATTCAAATTTGTTTTTCATAGATTTGAAGCACTTTGTGAATATAATGTTTAGGCGCGAAATATGTAAATGAGCAAGAATTGTGTGCTCTATATGTAAATTTTCCAAAATTATATATATGGCGA
>NW_018165313.1:1907143-1922018 GCF_001263595.1 Phalaenopsis equestris | reverse complement strand
TATATATATATATATATAAGTTATTTGACCGAGCTAGTATCATGATTTTCTTAAATTATTACTGTGTGTCAACTGGCCAAACAGTTGTTAATGTGGAACCAAAATGTAAGACGAATGACAAAATAAAAAAAACAAAAAAAAAAAATGAAAAAAAAATATTTAAGTGGAACATTTCTCTTCAATTTCTCTAAAATTATTATAAATTCAATTATTAAATAAAAATAATTAATATTATATTTTTATTCTGGGGGCGGGCGAGGGTACCTGGTATGTTTGGGTAAACTGTGTTTTGGTAGCTTATACGTTTTCAAAAGACTGAAAATAGTGTTGTCACACCGCATATATCTGGCAGCTTTCTAGGAGCTGTCTGACTTTTCTAAAAAAATAAAAATTTATAATAGTCACTGTTTCTAGCTTATCAGCAGATTATTTTTAATCAACTTATCAGCAGATTATTAAATAAGCTGCAGCTGCCCCAAAGAGACCTTAAATATTTACTAAACTCTGTTGGATTTTAATCACTAGATAATTACATAAAGGGAAATTTACAATAATTTAAAAGAATTATTATGAATTTCACGCCTAAACTTCGAATTTACACCCATAACCTTTTATCTATATATGAAAAGGTAGATTTGACTTATATATATATATATATTTATATATCATAATAAGTGTAAATATAATTTAATATTATTTGATACCTACGTCGGAACCCAAACAAATAACTCATTCAATTAACTCGATTTCAATATAATTCAAAAAGCCTTTAAATATAATCGGAAGAAACTGAATGATAAACTTCTTTATAGTTTTGATAAACTAATTTTTTTAGGAGAATTAATTAAATTAGTAAAAATAGCTTTCAAATTATGTTCACAATTTACCCATTTCGATCTTCTTCCATTCGTCGTGAACTTGTGATCACTGACTTTAATAAAGGAGTTGTTGAATGAATGAATAATATTTAACTAATAGAGATGTAAATATTTTAATATTGCGCTCCCAGGTCAGTTGGTGGAGTATCCACTTCGGCAGTGTAAGTCTATTCTGGTCTGGGGTTCGAATCTCGCCTCTGGCGATTGTTGCCTAAAGGGAGAGGGTCCTCGGATGGGCTGGCTCATGGGGTCCTGGCTCGCGCTACCTAGCGATGCTGACAAAGCCTAAAGAGATTGGTTGGTGGTTCCGCTTGTCAGCCAATCTTAAGGAAAAAAATGACAATTGGACCAACAATAGAATTGAGCTCATTTTGAGCTCGGGCGAGGAGGTTAGGGTTTCTTATCAACTTTATTTATGCTAATGTAAGTTTTATCAATGAGATAAACATATCCTAGATTTAGGGGAAAAAATGAAATGCATCATTAAAGTAATTTTGTTAGGTTTGTTTTTTAATTGGATAAATGATATGACAATGCTATGAGCCTATGATTATAAAGCAAAAATGTATTTTTGAGAAGCCAAACATAAAATGCTGTTTCATTCAATTTAAATGGCAATTCTAATATTATTAGACCAAATATTTAATTATGCTATCTAAGCAAAAGGGGTAGGATTTATATGCAAAACACTTAAAAACATTCTTATTGGCATATTATAGACAAAATTATTATAATTTACATATATTACACTAAAAATCATTTTATACATCAAAATTAGCACTCGGGTTATCTTCTTTTAGTATACATATTAAAATATTTATTTTACACATATCTATATTAAATACTTTAATACGTAAGTTTATTCGTGGAGCAATGATAAGAAACTAAGATACGCAGAAGTAAAATAAATTCAAATAAATATGATTATTTAATTTTATCATATACTTGAAGTCACGTTGAGTCCTTCTGAGCTCTATAAAATCTTGAATGTCTATATTGTTAATCTGATTAACACTTTCATTAATGTAGTAGAAAATATGATATAACTTAAGAATTTTTAAATATTTTTGAATAATTAAGATGGCTTGTCCTTTTTCAAAGTATGTTATGGACTTTTTGTCTAGTTGTTATCTTCAATTATTTAAAAATTTTGATAGAAAGTTATAATTTATGTTAGACTTAATTTTCTCCTAAGTTAATGTATGCATTGCTTTAAGTTTACTTTACATCTATTTATATGAGTTCCTTATGTTTTTTTATGACATCTATTTTTTCCTTAATTTTATTTTATCAACTTCATAGTCTATAAAACAAAAAAAAAATAAAAAAATGTAAAAGTCGTTGAATATCCTTTAAATGAAGAAGACCTTAATAAATAGAAAATTCCTAAAACAAAAAAAATCTACATTATATAAAATCAGAACAGTTGATTTTAAAGGAATATTATCTATTAAAAATGTAGAAAAATCAATCACTATTTATGTAGCTGAAAAGGTTATATCATTATTATCTAGAAAAAATCTAACTACTTATTTTAAAGATTATAAATATATCCATACAGGACAGATTCACATAGTATTCAAACAATTAACCTTAAGAGGATTAAATGCTTCTATCATTGTCTGCTTAAACGATTGCAGATGTCTAAATTGGGCTCAATCTTAAATGGGAATTGTAGAAACGAGTTTATGTCATAGTCCAATTTATTTTAATACATATCCAATTTTTTTCTTAGCTTCATCAGATATAAATTTGTTTGAAATAACAAAATTACAAATGCAAATGTGTGGTTATTATTTATTACCATGATTTTAAACAATCACCTTAATATATAGATTCCATTTTAAAGTAATGAATATGCTATGTCATAACTTAAAGAAAATAGCTCAACTTACAGATAAAACTACTCTAATAGAAACTGATTTATTTGCTTCTAATATAGCAACAAATAGAGTTATTAAATATAATGAAGTAACTTTTCCAGACTCTTGTGAGATGCCTTCAGGAGTTAATCATGAACCAATTATTAGCCAAGAAATAGATCAAATCATTCAAAATATAGATGGAGAAGTTGAAGTAAGATTTAACCCCAGGAGATTGATATCACTGGCTAGAATATCTTTACCATTGACTCAAAGTCCTTCATCTTTTGTATCATTTTTCAATAGAATGGTAAATGAAGCATAATTAATGAACCCATAACTAATATCTAATTAAATTCATATTAAATTTTACATTTAGTTAGAGATCACTCCTCCCCTACTTCTTCAAAAATGAATTTTAGTTTTAAATGAATTACAAAATAGGAAGTATAGCTCGTGCCATTGTGCTCCATAATTTTTTATCTCCAAAATATTATAACTTTTTAGAAAATGGTATAGAAAAAATATAACTTAACAAGAAATAAAAGAATTTTTTGATGCTTAGTTTATACCACTGACTAAAAGAAATAAAAATAGAAAAGCTACTCTTCCATTTTCGAAGTAGTTTACGAAAAGATATATAAAAAATATAAAAATTAATATGATTATAAGAAATAAAAATATAAAAATGAACATGAAAATATATAAGAACCTGAAAAATTAGTCAAAAAGAGTCAATCAGCTGTATTTATCCTCCTGCAAAATGAAGTATTATAATAAATTTAGAACTAGTTGAGCTTGGAAAAATAAATATCGAAACCCAAGCATTAAGAGAATTCATTATAATTATTAAAAAATTAAAAAATTTCAAATAGCATGATTCAAATTATCTCAGTCCATCTTATTCAACTAGAAAATAAAATTGAACAAATACAACATCAATTAAGGAATTAATAAAATAAGAAATTCCTAATTAAAAAGAACATATAAAAGAATCTAATGCCATTGTTAACCCTATTATCATAATAATTCCAACAATTCAATCAAATCCTTCATTTAATTATAATTTTGGTCCTAGTAAACAAGATTTTGAAGAGTTTGTACAAAAATTTAAATATGCACATATTACAGCCTTATATGAAATATCTTCCTCTAAAATTTCTGAAAAATCAATCTCATAAGAAGATATAGAAAAAAATTCAAAACTCTTTTAATACTCTGCAAATTCAACCATTTTTAGAAGTTAATAGCTAAATTATCTTAGAAAACCATTAATTCGTTATTATTATAATAGACCCACTCCTATGAATGTTCTTCACGAAGAAGAAGTTTCGAAATACCAACATCAATATGATCCTTCCAAGGTATATGAATGGAATGTTGATGAATCATTTGATCAACAAATTGGAGAAACCATCCATAGAATGTTAATATCTGCTAGAACAACACAATTTCGGTAAAATATGCTCCTAACGCAGCGAGAATGATCACCGACGTGTTTATTGGAATCGTAAAGGTTGTTGAGATAATTTTATGACAATAAAACTAAAATAGTTTCCTTTAAGTGAAACAAAATTAGAAGAAGTCACTCTCCAAATACTGAAGCTATTTATCATTAACGTATGAATTCAGAAGAACAAATTAGATTATTATTGCAAAAATTAAGATGTCATACTCTTACACATTTTAGATAATATAAAAATGTTTTTTTCTTGAAAGAGTGATGAATTTACTTGAAGCTAATCATAATTATTAGAAACAAAAATTTATCGTACGACTTCCTAATTTATTTGTAGAAATAGTTAAGAAAACCATTATAAACCGTAAAACACATATTGATATTACAAAACATCTCACTTATGGCAAAATCATTTGTTTGTATTCAGATTAGCCTTAAACTATGCTCTGATATAAAACTTATTAAGAACCCTAAAAGAGAAAGAATTCTAAAAAAAACAATTAGAATACTTCTGTAAATAATTTGTCTGTGAAAAATCCAATTTTAAAGAGAATAATAAATCATTAGTTCACGAAAATAAATTTAACAGAAATTGATGTTATTGAAAAAGAACTAAACTGTCATAAAAATAATTTTGAAAGATATTCCCAATGAGATATTCCTTCCTATTCAAAAAATATTGAAGAGAAAAAGAAACATAGAGAAAAAGACATCAAATGTTTTTTATGCAAAAAATTTGAGCATTATTCTAATAAATGTCCTTTAAGAAAAAAACTAAATGAATTACAAATTGATGAAGTATCAAAACAAACTTTAATGAAACTATTGTTAGATTTTTCTAAATCCAATGCATCTTATAGTGAAAAAGGCTCTACCTCTAATTCTATTTATAGTTCTTATAATGAAGAACAATCTTGTTGTAGAAAATATAGTGATAATAATGATTATAAATCAATTATCAAAATGTGTGGTTTATTCACTTTATGAGATGAACAAAAAGATCAATTAGTTAAAATGTTAACTAATATTTCTAATTTTAAAACAAAAGAAAAACATTGGATATTTTAAATAAAAAGAAGAAAGAACCCACTTTAAATGAATTTCCGATATACAACATGATGGATGTTTATAATCGTATGTCAGCAATGCATACATCCTCTCAAAAGAACATATCAGATCTAAAAAATAAAATTAATAATCTTAATGAAAAAATTAGTCAAATAAAATTATTCCAACAAAAAATGAATCAGAGATTAATAGCCCTTGAAATTACTAATGAAGATATAGAAAAAGAGTAATCTCCAAACATAAATAAAATATATTTAGTTAATAATACTGAAATGTTAATTTCTCTTCAAAAGCAATCATTCAAAAATGGTCCCATCTCTATAAAACTAAATATTAATCAAGCCTATATATTTCTCTCATTCACAGCTTTACTTGACTCTGGAGCAGATATGAATTGTATTCTAGAATGTATTGTTCCTTCTAAATATTTTGAAAAAAATTACTCAGAGATTGACTTCTGCTAGTGATAATAGAATGAAAATTGAATATAAATTATCTAACACGGCAATCTGTAAAGATGAATATTGTATTCCTATACCATTCTTATCAGTTAAATATTTGTCTCAACATATGATATTTCGAACTCCATTCTTAAATCAAATAATGCCCATAAAAAAACTACTTCATGGGAATTATTTTTGAAAAAAATACTACACAATTAAAATATCAGTCTATTACCAATCCAAAAGAGATAAAAATTAACAAAATGGATAGAATCAAACAAGAAACCGTGCATATTAATTCTTTACAAGAAGAAATTAATATTAAGAGAATCAAAGAATGACTTCGGAATGAGAAAATACAAAACCAAATAAACAAAATTCGACATGACTTGCAAAATGAAATTTATGGAGATAATCATATTCCTTTTTGGCAATAGAATTACCTCATGAAGATGACTTTTTAAATTTGTAGTGACTTTCTAGGAAGATGACTTTTATGGATGAGGAACATCGTTATGAAACATACTTTTTTGGAAGTCCAGTTTTTTGTTGTAATGAATATTAGGGTTTGTTTGGGGCAGTTGCAGCTTTTTGAATAATCTATTGATAAACTGATTAAAAATAATCTGTTGATAAGCTAGGTGCGGTGGCTGTTATCAGGCGAGTGACTATTGCAAATTTTTAGTTTTTTGGAAAAACCAGACCGCTGCCAGAAAGCTGGTGCGGTGTGAAAACGCTGTTTTCTGCTTTTTCAAAACGTATAAGCTGTCAAAACTCAGTTTACCCAAACAGTCCAGGTGCGTTATCAAAACTCCACCGCACCAAATAAGCTGTCCCAAACGGACCCTAAGTGTGCTTGTGGAACTTTTGTCTCCTACAGTCTGTCAGTTATTTTAATAATTGTTACAGTGCTATTTTATTTTAATTATTGCGAGTTTATTTCTGGAGCAAATTGGTAAAATAAACATGTTAGCATGTAAAATAAACATTTTTAAATTATATATTAAAGAGAAAGATAACGTAGTTTTAATTTCAATATATAAAGTTAAAGTTTTAATATACATATATATAAACTGTACATTTATATATATATGCATATATTAAAATAAGATAACGGAGTGTTAATTTTAAAATGTAAAGTAAACATTTTAATATACATGTCCGTAAAGTAAACATTACCACTAGTTGGTGTAAATTTTATATGTATTTGAAATTAATTCAATTTCAATGTATTTGGAATTTGTTAGAATTGAGTAAATAAGGCAAATCTAAAATAAGCCAACAAGATAATTCTAGAACCCACTTTCTCTGAAATTTTGAAGATAATGATATATAATCAATTAAAATTTATGGTCTATAAAATAAGTATTATAAATATATTAATCATTCTTATAAAGTTTTAGCTGAAATTCAACACAAACGTTATGATACTAATCGTCAAGAGTCATTCGGGTCGGGCTAGACAAGCTATTTTAGGGTGCGTTTCAAAATAAGTAGCTTGTCCTGAAATGCGGCCGGCGGGTCGACCCGCGGTCTGCGTTTAGTGTAAAAATGGAACTGTGTTTTCGGATAAGCGGGCAAAATGCACGAACAAACGATACCGCGACATTTTCAAAAATGCTCCCGCACTTATAAGCTGCCCCAAACGGGCCCTTTCCATTAAATCTAGCTAACCCAAGGGCTAGGCTCGAGTCAACGATGGCAAATATTTCATCGGCAAAGTATTTTCTTTATTTGTATTTCACCACCAATCAATAAAATTATTTAGTCAAAACCGACAAAAAATTACTTCTCCGTTTTCCCTTAAATTTACAAACGTAAGGATGTCATGTACTCTCCCTTGAGAAATAATCTACTATCCTCTCTCTCTTTGTAATCCTTGACACAGTCCCACAAATGAAACATTTTCATAATACCCCCCTATTAATTAAAATTGATTACATTAGTGTACACCCAAAAATGCCGTCTTAAGACTATAAGTGATGCGGATAGATAGGACCCACTGGAAAAGCAACACGAAAGAGTCCCACTAGCCAGCCACCAACTAGAGAAAATATTGGTCCGGAGTACTCCGTATGCGAGCTACGTCCAGGTAACGGACGTCCAGGTAACGGACGTGATACAGATAATAGAGATTCGAGCACAATATTTTTTCCACGCTAAGTAGCCCAGGAAAGAATTTACAATTCTACGCTTTCTTCCTCAAAACATATTTAATATTGGACGTACCAAAACATTAAATAAATAAAATAAGGACGTCTCGTTGGAAAAACCCATTGTTGGTCAAACATGTTGCTCCATCCGGTATGCCTATTTATGGTCATATAGCTAATGCTTACTTCACTCCAAACATGGCTGTTATCTTCCTCATCTGCGTTCTCTTCTTCCCACTGCTCCTGCTTTCAACTCTGTTCCTAACCTCCGATCGCCACCGGTCATCACTGCCTCCCGGTCCAAAAGACTGGTTTTTGCTGGGACATCTCCTCCAACTGGGCACCAAGCCACACCAAACCCTTCGTGCTCTAGCCAAATCTCATGGCTCCGCTGGCCTCCTCCGTCTCCGCTTAGGTACCGTCGATGTCATCGTCATATCTTCCGCCTCGGCGGCGGCCAAATGCTTTCGCGGCCACGATGCCAAACTCAGCAGCCGGCCCCCGAATTCCGTGGGCAAGCACATAACATACAACTTCCAGGACATCATAATGGCGCCCTACGGGCCGCGGTGGCGGATGCTAAGAAAGCTCTGCTCCATGCATCTGTTCTCAAGTAAATCTTTGGATGGCCTGCAACACGTGCGGGACGAGGAAGCGGCGAGGCTCGTGCTGGAATTGGCTTCGGGGAGGGAGGCGGCGGTTGATGTCGGAGGGGTTGTCAACACTTGTGTAACGAATGCTTTGGCACGTGTGTTGGTCGGACGGCGAGTGATCGTCGAGGGCGAGGAGGCTGCGAAGTTCAAGGAAATGACGGCGGAGATGGCGAGGCTCGCCGGAGAATTCAATGTCGGAGATTTTGTGCCGGGGATCGACTGGCTTGACCTTCAGGCATGCCTTCAACTCATCTCAGTTCCTGCCTCACTAGTCACTACAATCAAATTTCTAATTGTTTGCAAGCACACACTCAAATAATCTAGTATTTACATTTGTAACCACATACTAAAAATTAAACAGTAAATTTTCCCATAAATTTATTAGTTAGAATTTAAATTAGCGACAAATTAAAATTTTAGGTATAGTTTATAATTAAGGATTGAGAAATTATTACCCTCATTTTAATTGAATATATAAATATTTTTTATTTATGATTTTTAGGGTTTGAACAAAAAGATGAAGAAAGTCCGTGAAAGATTTGGGGAATTTTTGGAAAAGATAATTGATGAGCACCGTTCGATTGGCTTCAATCATCAGACTAGAGATTTTTTAAGCCTGCTTATTGAGATGAAAGATAGTGCAAAAGAGGAGTTCGCCGATATCAACATCAAAGCTTTGCTTCAGGTTTTCTTCATCTTAATTATTTATTTATTTGTAATTTTCAAAAAAATTTAGATGATTTTAATGATATAACTCTTACAATTATATTATTTTTAGTTCATTCGTGTTATTTAATTTATTATTTTGGGTTTTTGTAGGATATGTTCATTGCAGGGACTGAAACTACTTCAATTACAGTAGAATGGATATTAGCGGAGCTCATTCGTCACCCAAAGATCCTTGCTCGAGCCCAACATGAGCTCGACTCTATAGTCGGTCGCGATCGTTTGATTAATGAGTCGGACCTGTCAAAATTTTCCTTCCTCCATGCTATTGTCAAGGAGACCTTCAGGCTACATCCTCCAGTCCCCCTCTCTGTCCCTCGCATGACAACCGAAGACTCATGGATCGATGGCTATCTGATTCCAAAAGGCGTTACTTTGCTTATTAATATTTGGGCTATTGGCCGTGATCCCGTCACTTGGCCCAGCGATCCTAACAAATTTAATCCCGATCGTTTTGGCCCGAACTCGCCACATATGAATGTGGATGCCAAAGGGAATGACTTTGAGTTAATACCATTCGGTGCTGGGCGAAGAATGTGTGCAGGGATGAATCTTGGTCTTCGTATGGTTCATCTCATGACGGCTATATTGTTGCATTCTTTTGACTGGGCTTTGCCTGATGATCGTACGGCCAATATCTTGGACATGGAGGAGAGCTGCGGGGCGACCATGCACAAGGCAATGCCACTTGTGGCAAAAGCAGTGCCAAGACTCTCACCTCAAGCTTATCTTTAAGATTTGATTGCACCCAACATTAATTTTATATGAAATACCTTGGTCAAAATGATGATTCATAAAATAAATTGTGTGTAACGTTGAACTAGCTTTGATTTTTTATTTAATTACAATATAGATTGGGCGTATTTGAAATTTGATAATTGTCTTTTTTTTTCTTAATTCATATTTTTTATTTGATCATTTGACTACATAATTGGGTCGAATAGACATCTATTCTCTTGTATATAGCTTGATTGATATCTGGAAGATTGTTAATTATTACTACGTGTCTTATATTTTGGCTTTTCTACTTATTATATGTTGCATAAATATCTAAAAATATGGGTGGACGTTAATTTCATAAATTATCAGATTTTAATCATAACAAAACAACCATTCCATTGTTGGCATCATTTTTTTGATGTCTTTCATGACCGACACATGTTTTTAGTGTCAAGTGACTGTATTTTGCAATATGTATGTTTCTCTGACTCAAAACATCGACTAAAATCACTTCGTGCACGAATCGGCTCAAACTGTCTTGACCGTCGACTAATTTGTTCAAATGACCTCTGATTTATCTAGGAATGACCCACATATTGTTAGGATTAAGTGCACAAACTAGAAACAATAAAATTGAGAAATTTATTTAAAAAAAGAGAAAAACGATATAGTAACTAAGGTTCAGAAAATCAGATCGGAAGTTGAACTGGTAGAAGAGAAGGTTTAAGGTTCAACGGTTGAACTAAATTTGAACTTAGATAAAAAATTTGTCATCGTGTTGTCTTTTGTGCCCTGCTAATCCTCGTTTCGCATTTGCTCGGCTTTGTTCTGCGACACTTGTGATGAGGGTTTCCCGACGTTTGCTTCTTCTTCCAGTATCATCTATCCCTTATATTTTCTTTGTGGATTTACTCTGTTAGTCGTATTGGTTTGTATAGAGTTTCTTGGTGGATTTGCTTGATAGGTTTCTTGTGTTCTTTGCGTAGCATCGATTTTTCTAGATTTTTACATTCAAAATTGGGGTGGTCTCGACTGTTGATGCTTCATTTTCGATGTTTAAGTTGGAATTTGGTGTTGGATTTGAGTGAGAATTGGAGAAGAAGAAGAGGCCTGATGGGGGGTTGGTTTCGGCTGTTGTTTCTATTTTCTAAAACTATGAATGGTTTTTTTTTTTTTTTAATTGATGCAAGAAGCAGTGTGTCGTTGTCTCTTGCAATAAATATGTTTCACATATCAATCTTTTTGGCCGGGTATTATTCTTCATAGTTCTCTTCAGCTTATTCAAAAATCTAAAAAATAAATGTTGCTCAATGCAAATTGTCAATATTAAACGACTGATTAATTATATAGTCCCATTATAATTACCTCTCAAACGAATGCATCTAGCAGTACTGTGTTAGACCTCTAATTAATGTCTCGTGGGATAAATGTACGAGGAGATGTTTCATCGAGTCAAAGAAACTTGGAGGAAATATTCTCTCAAGCTTGTAATAATCTTTACGAATTTAATCCCGATCAATTTGGCCCAAACTTGCTACATATGAATGTTGATGCTAAGGGGAATGACTTTGAGTTAATACCAATCGGTGTTGGGCAAAGATTGTGCAGGGATGTATCTTTGTCTTCATATGGTTCATCTCATGACGAACATATTGTTGCATTCTTTCGATTGGACATTGTCAAATGATCATATGTCCAATATGTTTGCCATGGAGGAGGGCTACGGGGCGGCCATGCACAAGGCAATACCACTTATGGCTGATGCAGTGCCAAAGACTCACACCTCAAACTTATCTTTAATCTAATTATGCATAAAATAGCTTGTTCAAAATGATGACTCATAAAAAAAAATTTGTGTTAATGTTGAGCTAACAAGAGAACCGTCTTCATTTTAATTTAATAATTTTATCTTAACAATTTTAATAATTGAAAAGAAAAAACTAAATTTAGCTATTCTTCTCATCAAAACTAATACTGTCAAGATCAAACTAAGCCCTAAACATTTAATAAAAGACACGTGGCTTATTGCTCTTCTTTCTTTTTTTTATTTTTTATCTTTTATATTTTTTGTGTTTTTATATATTTGTATATATATATATATATAATATGTAAATCTTCCTTATTTATTTTATTAACCGGATTTAAATCAAAATAATGTGTAAATATTATATAAATTTTGAGGTATATAAATTATTTCCCGTTTTAGCCCAAGTATACAACTCTTTCAATTAAAGTACTTTGGAATAGCTTTCAAATTGTCTTTAATTAAAGAGATAAGCAATTGAATGATAATGTTTTTTTATTGTTTTAATAAATTGCTCCCACCTTATCTCATGTGTCTAATCACTCGATCTCAAACTGTAAGGTAAATGCACTCAAACTGGATCAAACCTATGAGCGGCTAAAGAACGTGCGCGCACGCGCGTGTGTGTGTGTATACTTCACACACACACACACACACACACACACACACACACTTATGTATGTACGCTACCAGATGATCTAATGATTGATTATTAGACGTATGTGAATGAGAGATACAACCTTGTTGTGAGATATGTACTTCCTGACATATAAATGAGATGCAAAGAACACAAGCAAACACAGAACGTTTACGTGGTTCGATCCAACAGGATCTACGTCCATGGGAGGGAATCAATTAAATAGTTCACTAAGACAAAAGAAATGGAGAGTACATAGCTTATACATAAAGATGAGCCCTCATCTTCCTTCTATGGCCTCCCTCTCAAACGACACCTTGATACAAGGCCTCAAGATGCTCTCCTCCTCTCTAGCTCTCTAGCTATTCTCTCCTCCTTTGTGGTAGCTTAAGATCTCTTCCTTTGCTCTCCTAAGCCTCACACACTCTCTATTTATAGAAGCAAGAGAGTGGTAGGTGGAAGGTATGTGAGCGATATGTGAGCGGTAGGTGATCAGTATGTGAGATATGGTAGGTGAGCGGTACCATATTACAAAAGTGTCCTTTTACCTTAGTTCAACAATTGTGGGTAATAACAATCTCCACCTTGACCCTTAATTGAGAAACTTCGAAGTAAATATTCCCTTCACCTGGCCTCTGAGGGGCCCTCAGCCCTTGCTTGTGTTTGCTAAGTTCAAACAGTGCATGGACTTAGCAATCACAGTTCTTCCGATAAGAAAGTACACCTGCTTTTTACTGACTCCTTGTATGACGACACGAGGGCCTTTGGTTACTCTGATGCAGTCATTCTCTGCATTGAACGAGCATCTGCTTGACTCCAACGTATATAAAGAAATCAGATTTCTTTTAAGCTCTGGTACATACCTGACATTTTTCAGTACTCGTTCAACTCCATTCGTTCAACTCCATCAAACACTCCATCAAACATCCTTATCTTGATTGATCCACTTCCAACAACCCTGTGAGCTTTATTGTCTCCTAGTAGAATGAACCCATCATTTTCCTGTTGCAGTGTCTTGAACCAGTATTTGTGAGGACACATGTGGAAAGAACACCCTGAGTCGAGGATCCACTCCTTACTAGATTCAGATTCTGTGACCACCAGGCCTTAGCAGAATCATAGTCATCATAGGCTACGCTTGCTTCTCCTGATTCTTCTGGCTCTTCTTGGTACTTATTCTTCATGTCTAGGCAGTTCCTCTTGAAATGACCATCCTTGTGAAAATGATAGCACTTGAAAGATCCACTTGATGACAGATTCTCGCCATCCTTGCTTAACCTTGATCTGTACTGACCATTTCTTGAATCTTTCTTGTCCAATCTTCCTCTGACAATAAGACTGTCTCCGCTGACTTTCTTGTCCCTGTCATGCTTCCTCTGAAGTTGTTTAGCTCTAATCAGAGATTGAACCTCCTCCAGAGTAATAGTCTGCACTCTTCCCTAGAGCATCGCATCCTTGAAATGCTCGTAGCTCTTAGGAATAGAGTTTAGCAACAGCAATGTCTTGTCCTCATCGTCCATCTTGACGTCAATTTTCTTGAGGTCATCAATGATCTTGTTGAACTCGTCGATCTGCTCTGAGACAGATTTGTCTTCATGCATTTTGAAAAAGTATAGGCGCTGCTTCAGAAAGATTCTATTAGCCAAAGACTTTGTCAGGTAGAGTACCTCGAGTTTGGCCCAAAGTGCTTTAGCCGTTGTCTCCCTCGACACCTCCCTCAGAACTTTGTCGCCTAAGCTCAGGATTATCAAACTGTGGGTCTTGTCCAATATGTCAATCTTCTCCTTCTCTGTCATGTCGGCCGACAATCCCGCCGACCCTTGCAAGGCTTCTGCAACACCCTGTTGAACCAATAGAGCTCTCATCTTTACTCTTCATAGGCCGAAGTCATTCTTTCAGTTGAATTTCTCAATGTCAAATTTGGCGGAACTCATTGTCGTGCCTAGGATTTCTTCCAATGAATTCTACATGCTGCCCTTCCAAGAACTAGGCTGAAATCACCAAAATGTTGTACTTCTCCCCGTGAACTCCACTGCCTTCGCCAACCAAACGGAGAGCTCTGATCCCTTATCACACCTGTTCATTGGAGAAAACTTCTTGTTATGTGCTCTCGCCTCCTTCCCGCAAGCACTCCTCTACGTCAAGCGGAACAAATTAGGAATTCCTCCTCTGCCTCTCGCACGAGAATAACTGCCTCTCGAGGGAACAAATCAGGAATTCCTCCTCTGCCTCTCGCACGAGAATAACTGTCTCTCTAGAGCCGTCGCGCCTCGCCAAACTGCTCAGGTCCTCCTGCTTTGCAAACTCCCGAACAGGGAACTCCCCGAACCCTTCTCTGCGCTATTTCTGCCTCTTCCCTCTGGTTGAGTTGCTCGCAAGACCGAACTCCTGCTCTGAAATCCTCTACTGGCAGCCCTGTCACAAATTTTCAGCCCTTGCTCGCGGGCTGGTCCCCCTCCGTCTCGTCCCACC
>NW_018165313.1:1878329-1907086 GCF_001263595.1 Phalaenopsis equestris | reverse complement strand
ACCGATTCTTCCGCGATTCGGCTGCCGGCGACGCGATCCGCTTGCTCCTCTGTTCGTGAATGTAGAACTCCTCTTCTTCGTCGCTAGCCACGAACACCTTTACACGGACACCTCTAGCCAAGAAGTATGGATCTTCCCACAAACGGCGTCAGTTGTTGTGAGATATGTACTTCCTGACATATAAATGAGAAAGCAAACACATAAGCAAACACATATCGTTTACGTGGTTCGATCCAATTGGATCTACGTCCACGGGAGGGAATCAATCAAGTAGTTCACTAAAGCAAAAGAAATGGAGAATACATAGCTTATACATACAGATGAACCCTCATCTTCCTTCTATGGTCTCCCTCTCAAGCGACACCTTGATACAAGACCTCAAGATGATCTCCTCCTCTCTAGCTCTCTAAATATTCTCTCCTCCTTTGTAGTAGCTCAAGATTTCTTCCCTTGCTCTCCTAAGCCTCACACTCTCTCTATTTATAGAAGCAAGAGAGTGATAGGTGGGAGGTAAGTGAGCGGTAGGTGAGATGTGGTAGGTGAGCGGTACCACATTACAGAAGTGTCATTTTACCTTAGTTCACTAATTGGGGGTCAAAATAACAATCTAATACCCTACGTAAAATAAGGCCACTTAGGGCTAAAGAATATCATTATTTAAGTGAATAAAAATTGACTGTGTGATAACTAATTTCTTAGGCTAAAAAATAAGGATATTAACATACATACCACCCAAATCCAATGTATTTACATATCTAACATCTAAATTTTGTTCTTAACATTTACATCACCCAAACTTTTCATATTACATAAAAAATACCGATATTTTGACTTTTAAAAAGTAAATTACACATTTTGTTCTATAGGTAAGATTATATGTGTATGCAAAAAAAATTTGAATTTTAGGTGTTAGATATGTAAATTCAACAAAGTTGTGGTAATTAAATCTTCCAAGAAAATTTTATGTTAGACTATTCTATTTAAATTTATTTTTAAAATAAGAATAATATACGGTCAGCCTATTTAATTGTATATTATATTAGCTGATTATAACATATATTTTAATTTAATTAATGTCAAACATATATATTCTAGTGATGAATTATATCACATCGTTTATCTCATCTTCTCAGTAGCTAATCATTTCAATATTTATAGGACTATCCTTTTTTTTTTTTTCCTGTCATTTTTAACCTTCTCCACTAGCAACCAACCCTTCACCTAATATTTAAAAGCAATGCATTCTTGTTTTTACTCTACGCAACCTACAGCTTTACTTTGGTATATTTGTAAATATATGAAATTTTGGAAAAATTATTCTGTTAGGACTCTTAACGTAAATAACCATTCCGAGTCCAATAAAATCATGCTGCGTGATGGTGACATCAAAAAAATAAACTATGCACGGTAACACAAGGGAATATATCTTTCATGTTATTCAGGTGTTATTGTGTGTTATCCATGTGTTATTTTGTTATTATAACACCGGGAATATTTTCATAACACAATAACACCTGAATAACATATGATAACACATAAATAATATGAAATAACACGAGGAGAATATTCTCGTGTTACCAGGCCGAAATTTTTTTTTTTTCTGTCATCGCCATGTGGCGTGATTTTATTGTACTTCGAATGATTCTCTACGTTAGGAGTCCTGACAGACTATACGCAACTGCGAAGTTATTCAAGTTGATTCTATTGTGCTTCATAGATCAAGAATTTCAATCACAACAATAATCAACCAAATTATAAAGATAAAATTTTACATATTAGCCTCTTTCGGATTTTATTCAAATTAGATTAGAGAGGTACGTATGTAAATATGAAAATCTAGGTGTTATATATGTAAATACATAAAAATTGTTGGTATGTACATGTAAATGCCCCAGATTAAAATTCAAGCACTCAAGAATCGTATGCATGGTAGGCTTATGCCAGTTCATAAATCATGCAATAATTACGCTAATTTTGGATAAATCTTTCAATAAACCACTAATATTTTAGTATTATTGGCATTGGACAATGATATAAAAATTTTAATTTAATTAATTAACATTGATTTACAAAAGAAACCAGATGGAGTTATTTATAGTTTATTTTGACTAAACTTGAAATTAAAGCAAATTAAAGTAATATAAAAGTAATTAAGCAACTGTTAATTAACACTGATTGAGCAATTATTAATGCCTGCCTGGAGAATCGAAGCTGCAAGCACTTTAATACAAAAAGACAACCTGTGTTATTTCTTAATTATTCACTTGCTCCCAATAATATGAATATAAAGTGAAATCAATCAATTTCAGTCATTAAGAGATAATTTTATTCATGCCATGTAATTATTATATATTTGTATATCTAATGCATCATTGTGTCGCGCACCTCAGTCTGTTGGTTGACATCCACGGTATAAGACCCCTCAGGTTGGGGGTTTGAATCCACTCCAACACAGTTGGCCTTAAAGAGGTGATACTCGAATGTTGGGCACATTGAGTGGTTGTAGGCTCATAATAGTCTCTAACCATTCATTTAATATATATATATCTGTTGCTTTCTATATAATGCATCATTTTTAACAGTAATTACATACGTACTTCCTACTTTGTTTATATTTACATTCATGACTGTCAATTTTTTAATATCTTACAAAAAAATATTATTATTATTTACTTTTAAAAATAAAAAGTAATTGTATAATAATTTTGTGATGCTAAAATATTATAAATATAAATAAAAAACTTCAAATATTAGTTATGTGAATATATTAAAAAAATTTATTTGATTTATAGATAAATTTTATAAAATTAAAATTTAAGTGTTTAACATATAAATATATAAAATTATGAAGTTGCATCAAAATTTGTATTTCACTTAAAATCGTTATATATTTTTTTTATGTGACATGAAATATTTAGGTAATATAAATATAAAAAATAAATTTTAACTATTAAATATGTAAAACATATAGGAGTTGAGTTGTATTTATAAAAATTCCCCTAAAAACTATGTAATATGTATGTAAGAAAATAAATAAATAAATAAATTTCTCTTACATTGGGGACGAGAACCATCCAAAAGTTGATGCTAAATACAGATTGGCAGGGACAGAGGGCCCCCTAGAGGCAGCAAGCCAACTGTACCCATTCACCAATTAACCCAACCACATAGGTGAGTTAAGGTGCTAACCCAACACAAGTTAACGACCGTTAAAAAAAGGCAACCAATGCACGCTTTTCAAAGTCCGTGCCTTCAAAGGAGGCCAAATAGTACATAAAATAATGGTAAAAATGTTGGGTTAATTCTGCAAAACTACGGGCATAGACAGCCACAACGTCTACTGCACAGTTAACATAGCTATATCACCACCTCAAAAGTTGGTGCCTTCATCCTCTGCGGACACCAAACGCTTGTTGGCTTCTAGCTTGCTTTCCCTTCTTCCTTCCTTCTTCCTCTCTGCTTCTTCTCTTAAAAATTTCTCTGAGATTCAGTAAAAATGGCTGCTTTGGTTTTAACTGTGCTGTTTCTGGCCATGTTTACTCTTTCTGGTAAGCTCTCACTACCTTCCTCTCTTTGGTTTCTCTTCGTTGCTTGTTATGAGGGACTGAAAGGAAAATCGAAACATTTTTCTTATTTTTTCTTTTGGTGAGCAATAGACATGATTCAAAAAAAATATAAGGGAAAGTTGTTGGAAAAAATCTGAGAGAAGATTGAATATATTTGCCTCTTGTCTTGCATTGTCGATCATCTCATTTTTTCTGTTTTTTTTATTTTATGCAGATAAAGATTGTTTTTGTATATTTTTTTTCTTTTTTTGCTTATGTCTCATATGTACTAGACAGAGTATGATCTTGTAAATGAATGATGATTTATATCATTGTCTACTTCACATCTACAAACAATAATGCTGCAAAACGCATTAGAAATAAGAGAATAATTCTTTCAAAAGATTTGAGAAGAACAAATTTAAGAAATGGGTGCTTCATTTAACCAATTCCAAAACGAATGGAAGAACTCTGTGGATCTGAAATGGGTTATGTGGCTATTTACATTTGAATAAAGTAGTAGATATTTGAGTTTAGTAGGTTTATTAAGTTCAGTAGTCATGGACATCTGTAAATAGCTTCCATTTGAAACATTATTATGAACAGAAAATTGAGTTCAAGTTTCTCCCAAATCTGTGTAGTTTTCAGCCATGGGAGTTGTATCAATGGTGCTTTCGTTGATAGTTCTATTGCTTGCCTCATTCTATATAACATTGTATATATGAAATCTCAAGCTAAAAAATTCGTTTTTTTTTCTCTTTTTGACCTTTATCTTCTCCTTGGAAGATGCTGCGTGGTGTGTTTGTAGGAGTGATGTGAGCAACACCGCCCAGCAAAAGACATTAGACTACGCCTGTGGAGCTGGGGCTGACTGTAATTCTATTCTCCAAAATGGAGCTTGTTTCAACCCAAACACAGTTCTTGCTCACTGCTCCTATGCTGCTAATAGCTATTTTCAGAGGAAAGGTCAGGCTCCGGGCTCATGTGATTTCACTGGAACTGCTATCACAACACAAACTGACCCAAGTAAGGATCGAAAGATCTTTTTTTTTTTTTTTTCATTCTGGTTTAATTGGAACACCCGGCTTGATTCTCTTTTGCTTACAGGTGGCAATGGCTGCACTTTTCCTGCAACTGCAAGGTAAATATTGTTATACTGCATTGTGACTGTTGTTAGTATCCACTTTCTGGTCTAAAGTTTGGTTGATTTATCACTCTTTGTTGGGAGTATGTGTCATCATCAGTAGACCAATTCCTGCACTACATTGACAGAATAATTGCAATTTCTGTTGCTTTCTTTATTTTTTTCTGAAGTTCTCATTAATTTTTTTCTGATGCCACCATTTTTCTGCTTGTTTCAGTCACTAAAATAGGAAAACAAATTACAAACTTCTTTAAATACATTACTGTTAGTCTTTAATCATGCTTTATTTTTAATTTGTGACAAAATAATCTTTTGTCTCTATTTTTTGAGTTTCTTGTTATATTTTTCTGATGTCCGACTCAAAAAGTGACATTTTTACTGAGTTTTAAAAGTTTATACGGTATTTGTGACTGTTGTTAATTATCCATTATGTGTTCTCAGTGCTGCAACGAGTACTGGAAGCTCAACGCAAAACCCAGCCTCGCCATTTTCATCTTCATCAACAGGAAGCTCCACTCCAAGCACAAGCGGAAATGCAGTTTTGGGAGGTCTGGGTCCTTCTGGAACTACAACAAGCATTGATGGCAGCGCTGCTGCTTCATTTCTTCCAAATCCTGTTATGGTGAGCTCTCTGCTGCTGCTCATCTTCTTCCTCCATTGCTTGGTTTGGCAGAGAAGTTGAGCGAGGGAATGACAAGTGCCTTTTGTTCTTCCTCCGTTGCTGGTTTGGCAGAGAAGTTGAGTGAGGGAATGAGAAGTGCCTTTTGTTCTTTTATGATGTGGGATCAATCTACTCTACTCTTACTTTCTTTTTGTAAACATAGAGAGTCTCTGCTAATTTATTAAGTTCTGATGCTATGTTTTGTTGTTAATTTCTGGTTATATTTATTTATTTTTCACTGATTTATTATTGAAAGATTCTAACATCTGAAGTTTGATTTTTTCGTTTATATTTGCTTGTTTGAAAATCTGTGTTTGTTTTTTTGGAAGTTAGTAATAATGATATTGTTGATGTCATGATATGAAAGATTTGAATGTTTTAAATGTAAAAATTAAAGTTGCAAATTTTTGACTAAATTTCAATCTATTAATAAAATGGTTATGATTATATAATTATATATACACTACTTTTATGTACAAATCTTGTTATATATCTATATATTTTCATTATATATACAATTCTTATTTAATTTGGATATGCTAGGCTCAACGAAACTCAGCCCACTGAATAAGATTGTAATGGAAAGATGATCACAGCTATCATATACCAAATCAGATGATATGGTATTTATGTTGTATATAAAATTTTCTCAAGCCATTCTCAAGCCATTAATTGAATGATATATATATATATATAGCCGTTATCCAAAATAGAACACATCCTTACACTAAAGCATACAGTTCTAAAACCTTCTTAAGTTTGTGCATCTTGTGCTTTAGCTTTTTAAAGAATGCAAGTTATTACAACCATTTTTATAATTTGGAACTTGACTCAAACAATTTTTTGAAAGCCTTGGGATCTGTTTGGGGCACCTTTATAGTTGCTTTATTTTTCAGACCACCACTACAACTCTGTTTGGAGATCCATTTTTTGTAGTGGAAAATTATTTTTTTTTAACCGGACATGTTAAAATATGGGGATTGACAGAAAGTTGCGGGTTGACTCTTTGAAATTAAAATAAGTTTGTGATCATCATCACAACTTTTTGAACAATTATAGCAACAGCTTCATAGTTACTTTTACAAACAGTTGAAACTGCCACAAACAGGTCTCTAGTGGTACGGAAAAATTATTTAGCAAAAGGCTGATTGTGTTGCTCCTATAATTTGATCTTATATGTCTTACTTAGATTTATCCACCTCAGAATATAAACAACCAACTCAACTTGTCCCAAGCCTCGGATGTGAAAAGTTGAGGGTTACGTTAAGTAATTAACAACTAAATTAAAATTTGTCCAAAAATCAATACATGAATCCTTTAAATCCTTGTGTAAATTCTAGGGTGTCCCCTGGAAAGCGACACACTGTACAACTTGAAAATAGTGAAAAATGTGCAAGGGTCGCTACACCGACTCCTAGGTGAAGTGTCAAATAAGCAAGATTTCTCATATTATGAACGAATACGGATAATAAGTTAATCTATAAAACTAATATTATGATATGAACTTGGAATATAAAGATACCCTCACATGTAAATTAATAGAATTAGTTAATATTATGTTTCTTAGCAAGATAAATATTTTATGTATTCAAGAAACTAATAGGTTGGAAAAAATGTTAAGGAGATCAATAACTTACGTTTTAAACTTTAGTATTCATGTAGGAGTCACACTAGAAATGGCGTAAGCGTAATTATAGATAAAAATTTTAAGAGATAATATTGCAAAAATTTATAAAATATGAGATAAGATTATAGGTCTTAAAATTATTGTTGATATTATGATTTTTAAAGTTATAAGTACTTATGCTCCTCAAGTGGGTTTAGATATAGATTCCGAAAAAATTCTGAAGTGACCTAGAAGAACTAATACAATGATACCTCTTGAAGAAAAAAAATTTATTAGAAAAGATTTAAATGGACGTGTTGGTAGAGTGATAGAAGATTTTAGAAATATTCATGGTAGCTATGCTTTTGGAGTGATTAATGAAGAAGGTATAACCATATTAGATTTTGATTTAACCTATGATTTTGCTATTGCTAATATTTTATTTAAAAAAGTGATCATAGTATTAATTATAAAAATGGATCTAATAAAACATAAATTGATTATTTTCTTATGAGAAGAAAAGAACTTCGAGAATATAAAGATTGTAAGATCATTCCAAGTGAAAATTTAAGTACTTAAAATCAATTATTAGTTTTGGATTTTAAGATAAAGAATACTAGGAATCATTGTCATAGAATTAAATAGGAGCACATAAAATTCACAAATAAATTTATTTTTATGAGTAAACTTAAAGATTTCAAGAATTTGGATGTTTATGAAGAAACAAATTTTATGAGGAAAAAAGTAACAAATACTATTAAACAAGTGCAAAAGTTTTACTCTCGAATCAAAAGAAAAATTTTTTATAAATAAAAATAATTGGTTATGGAATAATAATATGCAAGAAAAAATAAAATAGAAGAAGTGTTATAAAAAATGATTTAAATGTAAAATCTTAGAGAATTAAAAAAAATATAAAATGACTTGTAAAAAGACTCAGAGAATAATTTGTTATGAAAAAATTTTTGATTTAGTGATCTTTATAATAGATTAGATACTAATGAGATTGAAGAATATATGTATAAATGAGCAAAACAAAGAGAATAAAAGTAAAGATTTAACTAAAAAGTAAAGATTTAACTAAACTAAAGTAAAATGTATTAAATATGAAAATCAAAAAGTATTTTTCTTAGAAAAAGATATTCAACATATGCGGGTGAGCTATTTTGATAAAATTTTCACTAAAATTTCTGAAAATATTATCGACCTCAGTGATGAGAATCTCATTAATAATAATAAAATAGTTTATTTTTACTGTCCTATTAATAAAAAAAAAGTTGGGGAGGCTTTGAAGAGAACCAAGAATAGAAAATCAATAGGACCTGATAATAAAATAGTTTATTTTTACCGTCGTATTAATAAATAAAAGTTGAGAGGCTTTACAAAGAACCAAGGGTGGAAAATCAATAGGACCGGATGATATCCCAATTGAAGTGTGGAAATATTTAGGAGATTCAAGAGTTTATTAGCTTATTCTCTTTAATATTATTTTAAAAACTAAAAAAAATAAATACATGAGCAGAGGAGGAAGAGTGTTTTGGTCCCCATTTTTAAAAAAAAAGGTTTTGCACAAGAGTGTGTTAATTATAAACAAATTAAGTTGATGTGTGATACTTTAAAATTATGGGAGATAGTAATTGAACATAAGTTAAAACGTGATATAAAGATTTTTCATAATAGGTCTACTAAGGAAGCTATACATTTATTGGGATGTTTGATGAAGAAGTACAGAGGCAAGGAGAATAAAAATGAGTTACATATGATTTTTATGGATTTAGAAAAGCCTTACCATAAGATTCCAAGAGAAGTCCTTTGGAGAGTTTAAGAGAAAAAAAAATGTTGATATGACTTATATTCAAGTCATTAAAGCTATGTATACTAGAGCTTTTACTTGCGTTCGATAAGAAGAATTGACCAACTATTTTCCTCATTTAGTTGGATTACATAAGGGATCGGCTTGAAGCCCATATCTTTTTTGCTTTAGTTATGGATGCACTCACTTGACATTTATATGAGATTATAGCTTGGTGTAGGCTTTTTGCTGATGACATCCTTCTTATGGAGGTCTACATGGGAGTCTGAAGGTCTTCGTTTGAGTAGAACTAAAAACGAATGCTTGGACTGCAATTTTAGTAGTAGTAGCTTTCGCGAGAGAGTAGTAATTATGGGTGATCAAATCATTAAAAGGTTTATATGTTTCAGATATCTTGGGTCTATTGTTCTGAGTGATGGTGATATGGATGGAGATGTTATTGGTAAAATTCAAATTAAATTGGTTGAAGTGAAGGAATGTTTTGAGCCTATTATATGATCGAAAAGCTCGGCTTAAACCGAAAGGAAGATGATGGTGAAACCTGCAATGCTCTACGACACAAAATGTTGGCCTTTAAAAGAGAAGCTTAAAATAAAATGTGAAATGCATGTGATAACGTTGGTGCAGCTCTAGTGGCGGACAAAATTATATTGTCATCTTAGATGATTTGGTCAAATTAAACTTCGATCATCTGATGATCCAGTAGGAGAGTAGATGTTGTAGCTTTGACTAATGTTAAGAAAGGCGGAGGTAGACTTAAGAAGGATTGGGCATATTGTATAAAGAATGATCTTAAATTTATTAGAATTAAATGAAAATATGACACTTATTAGGACGCAATCGAGAAAAAAGGGTTTATTTAGCCTACCCCACTTAGTGGGATAAAGGCTTCTTGTTATTTTTGTTGCTGTAGTATATAAACAACCAATGACTCCTTAAATTTAAGCTTCTCAGCAATCAAATAACCTGTACTAAATGGCAATAATTTTAATAACCTTTTTACCGTCATCTTAAAATAAACTTATTTTTAGACAAATTTAGCATGACGTGTTGTTACTGATGGTATGTCACATCTACGGGCATCAAATCGGCTTCACGGTTTAGGCCTGACCTAAAATTGACCCAACCCGAAACTATTATAACCCGAATCCGAGCTGAATATTAGAGGAGTCATAGTCCAATCTGAACACGTCCTACTTTCAACATGCCAACAAGAACATGACCCGTATAACTCATTTAACTTAAATAAATAACCAAATGACAGAATATTGAGTAGTGTCAGGATACTTAAAATTGAATAATCATAGTGAGGTTTGCATGAATTTTATTCATGGTTGCAGATAAAAGTTTCATGCATGGAAGTAAACTTACAGGAGGGAATTATAAGAATAGAACCAAATTGTTATGTTATTATATCTAGCATAAACAGTTATATAGTTACTCTTACTACATCTTAATCTCTAATGACATAAAAAAAATCTCTTACATATAAATTAAAACACTTTCATACATACGTTTTGATATTATTTAGACACTTAAAAGTTATATATATATAAATATATATATATATATATACACACACTAAACTTAAAAACAAAAGAAAAGTATGACCAAATAAGGGCCCGTTGGATTGAACTATACACTTACAAATCCTATTTAAGAACATCACTCTTGTCAACACAAAGCACTGGCTTTCCATTAAGAACATCACTTTTGTCAACAGAAAGCACTGGCTTTCCATTAACTGTGCTGTCTCGTACAAACCTGAAGATGGTTTCAGCAACAATTTCTGGCTTCTCTACATGCGGAAAATGCCCACAATTTGGTATTTTTTGCAATATTGAATTGGGCAATTCTTCATGCAACTTCTGCAAAAAAATAATAATAATAATAATAATAATACAAAAGAGTAAAAAAGGAATAATACTTGAAAAATCAACAAGAAAAGTCTGTAAATTTGTCTTATTTGGAAAGAGCAAGGGTCAATATGTTCCCTCCATCAGATATCAGTATAAATATCATATTAATTCGTCTTATCAGCACAAGCATCAATAGCTGGTAATAATAGGAGAAATGCTAGCATGGACAGAGTATAATTGAAATATTTACCAAAATTAAAAGAAAAAAAAATCATAGATTTTATTTTATTTATACTGATAAATGAGAGGTGAGAGTGAAATGATGTTCTTGAACTTTTCCATCATCCGGACTAATCAATCTAAAATTAAACTTCAAAATTTCTAGTTGACAGGCATACACTTTCAGAAATTATCTCAGGTAAACTTGCATGCAGGATAGTCTCGTAGACAAAGATTTATTTATTTATTTATTTATCATTCTTTATTTTAGGGGGGGGGGCATTTACATGCATACCACCCAATACCTATGCATTTACATATCTAACACCTTATACCACCCAAATCTTTCATATCACAACAAAAATACCACTATTTTAATGTTTAAAAAGTGAAATACAGCTTTCACATTTATGTAAAATTTGAAGTTAAGGTGCTAAATATGTAAATACATAAGAATTGAGTGGTATGTATTCCCCTTTTTTTTAACGTCTTACTATAATGATAGGACATGGTGTTTTTTACAAATATATACAGATATTGAGACAAAAGAACAAACCAGTGCCAGCTCACTGCATATAAGCCTATCATCCTCGCCCCATATGATGAGCGTCTTCTGTTTTACCTGTACAGGGTTATTCAATGGGATTGGTGCCAAAGTTCGGAATAGAACAGCTGTTGTCATCACACATTTCAAGATTGAAAAATGATATAATCCATTAAAAGATGAAATAACCCAACATAAATTGACAAAATACAAAATTGATTGGTTCGTGTATTTGCTTAATAAGTATATTTAATTAGTTAATTAATAACAATTACTAGTCTTGTATTCTATAAATAGTTCCGTTTGGAGCCATTAAAAAAATAGAACTAAAATATGATTAAGTTCTCCAAATGCTGTGTTCTTGTTTCTTCTTCTTCCCCCACCTAAATTCTAGAGTTGTCAGTATTCTTGAATTATTGTTTATCCTTTTTTATCTTTCTCCGATCCTCCCCCATCCAGGAGTTGCCGGCATCCTCAAATTGTAGAATATCAGGATCCAAGAAATTAATTTGTATCATAAACTATGTGTAACGTCGTATAAAAAGCATCAAAAGATTTATTTGTTGATATTCAAGTTAAGAGTTAATAAAAAATAGCCAACGGAATTCTGCAGAGAGATTAAAAATCAAAATATTATAAAAAATGTTACTGCATAGCGATATGAATCCACATCAGAAAAGTACCAATTAGATCAGAATGAATAGCATCATCATCATTTGTCTTATCCCAACTACTAGTCACGTTTATGATTCCTCATTTATCATCAATTGCTACAAAATGCTACTTCAAGCACAAAAAACTACTGTTAATAGATCTTTTTTAGCTCTTAGTGGGCTCCCAAAACTCCGACCGATCCCCACAACTCTTTGGATTTATTTTTATTTTATTGTGTGTTTTGAGAGGTCTTTGAAAGGTCAAATTTTTATAAGGTAGATTGAATTGCAATCAAGATAGTACTCGAGATTTTACCCTCATTTTACAATGACATTTTAATTTGAGGTTCAAGATTTCCCATAATTGCAATCCTTTATAGTCAATTATCCCTCATAATAACAGGAGAGCATTTTCAATTAAAACTAATTATTAAGAGTTGAATATTCAACATATAATAACAACAGACTTAGTATTTAAATTGCAAAATTTATAACTTTAAACTCAAAGCAGATAGTAGGGAAATGAAGACAAAACCCGATCAAGATCTCAGGTTTTGTCGTCTCGGTTCATAATCTGATCTACTTTGTTGAATGAGGTAGTTGACCCAACCTCACTGAAAGATCATTGTCAGCAACCATAGGTTCTGTCGTTCAAGGGGTCTTCGTAGATTTGGCGTGAATATCTGTCTTAAGGGACAAATTTTAGTCGACCCTAACTAACCGAATTTTTTATGGCAATCAATTGTACCCTTATAGTTTACAACACAAATGGATGAAAGTTGTTGAGGACATGTGGGCTACAACCGCAACCGTAATATAACGTTGTCATTTGACAGCAACCAACAGTTCAAAAGGCTCTGTTCGTAGCAGTTACTTATGATGTCATTTGACAGCAAAATCATGCAGACTAAGGATTCGATACATGTCCTTACTGACATGTAATTGCTCTGATTGTGAATATAAAGATACACTTAATATGACTTCAGTTCTTTGTGAGCTGAAATCAGTCAAAAATTTGTTACCCTAGACAAAATGTTATGAAGGGTGGGTATGATTTGCTTTAAGTCTCAAGTGATTTAATTTTAACTTGAACAATTTAGTTGATTATCTTGAAAGTCTTAATTTAAGATAGACCCCTTCGGTTGAAATCTTCAATCAACATGGTGATTATCAGGAAGTTTAGCATTTTAAAACTTTTATATTTGAATGAGAGCATTTAGTTTTGTTTAGTTTAGACCTTTAGGGTAAGCGTACTGTCAACTCCAGTCCTTACAAAGAGGAGGATCGGACTAGGTGATTTGAACCTGTAAATTCTTATTTTATGATTTGGAAGCTTATTTCGGAATTACTAGACTCAGCAACTCTAATTTTTATGAGAAGGAGGATCAAACTAGTTGGGTGAGACTTACAACCCTATCATATAGACAAAGCGGCCCAATTAGCCTACACAAGATTCTTAAATCTAATATTTAAAAATTCAACAAATTCAATATATTTGTTGGAGCACATGCAGACGCTTAACTTTATATATTTTAATATCTTAAAAGGTTTAATAAATTTTAAGGGTTTACACGTTCTCTTAAACCAGAAATCTGATGTGAAATTTACTTCAACAAACACGGGCCAAAATTAGAAAATGTGCAAAATTGACTTATTTCCTTAAATGTCTTAAAGCATCTGTAGTTACGGAATATCCAACATATTATTCATACAAATCTTAGAAATAGTTATATAAATTTTCAAATATTGCATTTAACTTAAGAAGCCATTATGAAGTTTAAAAAACTTTGAGATCATTCAAAACTTGAAATGTTTTCAATATTATGATTTTTGAATCATACAAAAATTCATTTTGGGGCTATAAAAAGGGACATCTTTTGTTCGCTAGTAGACACATTACGAATTTGGTGGTAAAATTTTAAATTTTAAAAGCTCAATATTTAAATTATTGTCTCCTAGAAGTTTAAGTTCTAAAAACTCAATATTTAATTGATTTTCAAACCCTAAGAGCCTAACTGTGAAAAGCTCTGTTTCAAAATATTTTTGGATCCTAAATTTGAAAAGCGTGATTTCAAAATATTTTTAAGTATTATAAGCTTAAATTTTAAAAATAAATATTTTAATATTTTTAAATCCTAGAAGCCTATGTTTCAAAAGCACAAAACTTTAATTTTTTTAAACCTTAAGAACCAAAATATTAAAATCCCAAATCTCCAAAATTTTAAACCCTAAGAGCTTAAATTTTAGAAGCCTAGCTTTCAAATTATTTAAAAATTTAAATGAGTCACATTTTTATTTTATAAACTCAAAATTTAAAATATTTTAAATTAATTACAAGTTCAGATCACCAGAAATTTCGGCAGCCTCTCGATGTCGAACCCAGTTAGGGGGCACGAGAGAATGCCAGTCGTCCCAGTTTTCTTAAAAGATAAGACGGTACTGTGGTCGGGGAGCAAAACAGAACATTCAACCCACGATCTCAAGAGATGCAAAGAGCCCTCAATATACATGTAGGATTCCTCGAGCGGTACTTCACTTTTCCTTAAGAGTAATAAATTCTCATGTGCAGATACTCCCGTTTCATAAGGGCGAGCATTTTAAAATCTAAATTTTAAAAAAAGTTCTCCAAAAGAGTTTGTGATTTCCCTTAAACGGTACTTAATTCCCAAGGAAGGGTACTCGTGCTCTCCTCGATGAAGATTTTCAAAAATGAACCTATTGATTCAATGTATTATACCTTTCGAGCTTCGGTTGCGTTAATGACGACGACGACAATAAATAAAATCAAAGCACAGCACAGATATATACAATTTAAAATGCAAAATACAAACAACAAATTAGAAAACAAAGTGTTGGATCGTTGTTTTAAATTGGGTAGGTAAAGTGGGTTGAATTTGGGTCGCGTAAGGTGCTTGGGCAAGTGAGAAGGTGGAAACGGGCTTAAGTGGATGGTTTTTGGGCTTGGCAGTAGGTGCGATAACAGTGAGGTGTAGTTTTTTGTTCAAATTTGGAATAAGGAGATCAGGCTAGGGCAAAGGGGGGAGAGGGTTCAAGAGGCGCGACAGTGATGAAGAGAAGGTTCAAGCTCGCGAGCTTCGGCCAAACAAAGGCTTCGTGCGATTTACGGAAGAGGCGAAGGTTTTGTGTGATTGGGAAGAAGGAAGTCATTGGCTCTGGTTACTTTATGTCATTCGAAAGAAATGGCAGGCAGGACAAACAGCGTAGAGGATTGATCGCGAAGGATAGAGCAAGCGTGCACAGGCTAGGGAAGATCGACTGGAGAGGAAGGCGTGGACGGAATCAAATGGGAGTTTCAAGCTTATGTTATATTCTTTTTAAGGTATTTTGTGATGTAATGCAGGTAACAGGTGAAAGGCGCAAGTCAGGAATCAAAATGAGGAAAAAGAAGCAAATGGTGTTCTGGCGTCTAGGCGTGAGAACCTGGTGTCAGAACCAATCCCATTGGTGTGCACAAACAGAGTGCTTGGAAAGCCGACGTTGGGCTTGGAGCGTTGGGGCGCTAAACATGGAGCATTGAGGCGATGCCTTACAATGCCTAGGTGCTTCAATTGGGAAAGATTTCTCGAGAACTTGGTAACCCTGCACTGGACCTGGAGCACCGGGGTGCCAGAAGAGCAGCGCCTAGGCGTCGGGACAGCAGCGCCTAGGCGCTATAGAAGGATAAATAGTAGTGCTCCGACACCGCTTATGGGCACACCGACGCTGCTTATGGGCGCCCCGACACCAGAACCCAAATGATAGTTTGGGCAGTTCAAACTTTGGTTCGCTTGGAGAAGATATAAATTAAAAGAAAACAAAATTTATGGGACTTTTCATCATTTTTCTTCCGTCATTCTGGGAGAAGAATTAGAGAAGGCCTGAAAAAATCAATCAAGTAGACAGAAGGGAGGGTGAGAGATTTTGTGTGATCGTATGCTCGTAATTTCAACTTCTCAAGAGTGAAAGAAGAGAAATTAGTTCTCAATTTTTATTATGTAATTGATTTGATTTCATTTTCTTTGTAAGACTTCTGTATTGTTATTTCTTTTCAATTAAAAGATCAAGTTAGTGTGTTCAAGCATGCAGAGTGAGTAAACTTTTCTTTCTTCCATGGGATGGGGAGATGGAAAAAAAATGTGAAATTTTTTTTATAGATTTGTGTTAACTAATGATGGATGATGATTAACTTATTGCACTTCATTTGCATTTCATGTTGACCAAGTAGGGTGTTAATATTTGTCGTGAGTTACAAATCTCGAAAAACATGGTAATATAATCAATAAAGTTAATAACATTAATTTGGTGGAACAATGATATATCTACTAAATTACAACAAACTCAGATAGAGATATTGGTACATGGGTTAAAGGTCGGTATTATGGAACTAATTTGGTCTTTAGCCATTCTTTCTAATTCCATCGGAAAAGGGTAAGAAAGGATTTTGCTTCTGTTTTTCATCTGTATATTCGTTTAACTATTGCATTCAGACTTATTGAACCATTCCAATGGAGAACATCTCAAATACTTGAATAACCTTTTGTTTTCTTTGTTGATAACTTAGGATTTTCTTATAAAATTTAAATTCAATCAAAATTTCAGGCTAGGATCGACATCTACAGGCTAGAACTTTTCTTAATTAAGTTCATCTCGTCATTTGTGGGATCCACAATATGACTTCAATCTCGATACTACTAATATTTCATGTATACTTGTGTGAATAGTCTATGCTTTGTAGCACTTTATGCGTGTCATGTACCGCGAAGGTTTCGCACAAAAACGAAGAAGGTTTTTGTCACATAGGTTGTGCGAGGGAACGACGACGACTTCGGTTAGGGAGATGTAAGGGATTGCAACAGAAACAGACAAAGGGAAAAGATTTGCGGCTTTGAACAGGAAGACTTGGTAGAAGAAGAAAGATAAAGTACAGGAGGAACAGTGCAACTCTATGTGTGGTGAAGTGCGGCAAGGCTTTGGCAATTTGGACGGGGAGATGCAGACTAGATTTCTACAGTAGACCTAACAAAAGAACGACAAACATAGTGCAAATTGAGGATGGGGGGAGGTTTGGTTCGTGCTTTTAACAAAAGAAGAGCGGGAGCGATTGTTCCATCGAGCTGGCTCCAACAGGAGGGAGAGTAAGTAGATAGTTAATTAATTTTTATTTTTTCTCTTTTTTTTCCCTTTTTATCTTACAGTCAACACTCATACCCACCATATGGCTTATGTATACCCCTTTTCCTACGGTAATACTTTCATTCTAATTTTATCTACTAATTTTATGGGCGTATTTTTTATTTCTGTTATGCATGTTTGAATCACTTAATTGTATTTCAGTTATTATCTCTTTAATGTTGCTTATAATTTAGTAGAAATGAGGCTTCAGTTCTGATGAAATACTTAAAAGTCTATAATGCTACTTATTTTTCCTTCTAAATCATGTTAGGACAGCTAACATAAAATGATTCTCAGCATTTGTGCTTTAATCATAAACAGGCATGCTTACAAAAGATAATTTAATAGAGAACAGATAACAGCATGTATATTAAATTAATGTAAACTTCGTCACCAAAATTGTGCTAGATTTCACGGATGCTTTTATACTACTAAGCATTTCTTCTTCTTCTTCTTTTTTTTTTTTTTTTGGTCTTTGTTGCAAATAATTATCCTTTTTTTTTTTGTATGTGTGTGAAGAAAGGCACTAATTACCTGCTTTATTTGACGCCTGACATCATAGCCTCCGCTTATCATAAAATCAACCGTTGCATCTTCCCACCAAGGTAGTAAACAGTGAAGGCGACCTGCCTGCAATTACGTGGCACTTTTTCAAAGTCATGCTAGATAAGAATAAAAAGCTAAAGTTTAATGAATTATTTGTGGTCTCGGACGTTACAAAGAACATAATAGAAAATACTAACAATAATCATTTGAAAAGAGTGCCATCTCTTTTAATTTTGCTACAGTCGGAATGTCTCCTTTCCGATAAATTTTCATGAATAATGGTGTATTGCCTATCAAAATCTATACCAAATAGCCAATGTTTGTTTCTCATACAAATTCCAGAGGCGTAGCATTAAGCATAACAAGAAAAGCCAAACCAAAGTGATATACATCCTGCCAATACGAGGCAAAAGGAACGAAGCCTTACTCGTGCAATGTAAAAAAAAGCCTATTTCTGTTGTTCAAATCAACTAGTCTAAACACTCATATATTGAGAAATTATTTGATCAATTTTAGTAGACCCATAACTTTATCCTCTGTGCAATTTCCCTTAAATATCACCCAGACTAAGAATGTTTATACATAAGCATGCTTAACTTTCAAGTTCCTTACAAGCACACCACTCATTACAACATAAAATGACTATTTAGAAGTTTAGGTACCATTCTTGAGAAGTTGTGCCAAGTGGGCAAAATCTTTAGGCCAACTAATGATGGATGAGAGTCGGGGATGTGACAAATGGTATCACAGCAATACGTTGGACCAAATATAGAAAATAATTGCCATTAAGTAATATTGCTATATGAGGGGTAATCTCGACATGTAAGTACAGTACAAATCTTATTTGCTTAGGGGATATTAGGGATAATTTTTTGCATTGTGTTTAATAGTTTTACTTTTAGTAAAATTAATAAGAAAAACATGTTTGTTTACTGGTGTTTAATTATTTTCACTACTTTGTTATTAAACGCCTCTTCATTTGTTTTTAAAAATACTTAAAACAAGCAAAATATGTTTTTTAGTGTCTTTGGAACATTTTTCTGAGCACAGGCCATCCCGAGCCTGGCCCATACCTGTTGATATTGATTCTTTGGTGGAGGAGTTGGTGAAGAATGGTTGCACGCTTCTATATTAGGTAATTTTTTATCTGAGAGATAGGGTGGTATTAACGAAGGCGTGGATGAAAAGATGAACTGGGAGGATATTAAAAGATTCTTGACTATGGATAGGAGAGTGTGTAGAGCGGAATGAGTGGTTGCAGTGTACCTTCAGAAACGGAAGAATTTGAATAATGTGGCATTTTTTGGTGCCTTGACCATTGTTCCAGTAGATCAGATGATTATGGGCCGGGCACTTAAGATCAGAGCTTTCGGGGACGATGGATTGGAGCTAGAAAAGAAAATTTAAATTGAGATCAACGTGAAAATTAAATGTATTCATCACCACTTTTAAGGCTTGTTTCCTAAAATTGTAAAGCATAGGATGAATTCACAAAATACTTGTCTAGTTTTTTGCTACCCGAAGACTGCGTTTAGGAAGAAGGTACTGGAGATATTAAAAGCCTCATAATATATAGTAGTAGCAGATGTCCAATCAAAAATAACAAAGGCAATATTATTTTAAATTAAAATACTAAGAGCAAAACCTTTTATACAAACCAATTAATATTTTGATACCAAATATTCCTAACTAATCTTTATTTATATCGATATACTTGAAGGTATTTTCTATTAATTATACGTCAATTGAATGTTGTTGCATTTATGTTATATTTGAATTTCTGTAGGAATGTATGGTGACAAATTATAATTGAAGATGAAAAAAAAAAAGAAGAAACCAAATAGTTATTTAAAACAAAATAAATAAATAACTCATAAAATTACCAAATATTTTTTTAGTGTTAAACATAAACAAAACAAACTAAAAATAAAAATAAAAACAATAAAATAGAAAATAATTCCAAATAGCCCCTTAGTGACTAATTATTAGCTAATAAGAGAGATCCTGACAGGAATGCTAATACCTTACAGAGGAGATTATAAGTCTCTCAAGTACAATGAAGCAAAACTCTCAAACATATAGATGTTTTTTGGTGTAACGGTGAGTATGTCATTGAGAATTCTGAAGTAAAGTATGCTCATATTAAAGCACTTTTGTAATGATAGCCTTCCTACGAATTTGCACCCAGAGGGCAAAAGTGGAAGACATCAAGCCAAAGCAATTAATATCTCCCTATATAAGAATTTGAATAATCTCGATAGAAGAGAAGCTCAACTGCTACAAATGATACTCGTGTTAATTGCTAGCATTAATGAGTGATCTTATAGTTTGTGTTGAATTTCTACTATAATGATAAAAAAAATTAAGACACGCGAATCGAGACTCTATGTCGTTACATCAAGTCGCACAGATTGATACTTTGTACCATTAGATCAACGCACATGGATCAAGGCTAAATACCGTTAAATATGTCTATGTACAACCATCTATTACAATCCATGTGCTTTCCTATAGGATCACTACCTCTTAATTAATTTTTCCTCCATTTCCCCCCCCTTTATGCAAATAAGAGAATGAAAATTCATGAGATTTTTTCTTATTACTTATTTTCTACATGGTATTAGAGAGAGATTAAAATGTTTCTTTCAACATTTTGTTTTCATTCGCAGGGTTTCCATTTCCAATCTTTATTCTTAATCTCTAAGTTTTGAATTTCCAATTCCAACATTATCCTCCTTGTCAAATTCTTCTCTTTTAGATGATGTTTATGTACTTCGACTTCCTCTTAAGGGAATCAACCACAATTAACGGTGAAAATAACAACAAAGAAGAACTCCAGATATTTTAATCACCTTATCGCTTGAACGGGAAAAATTAACTTAAATGGTCCCAATATGAATATTTTTTCTAAAGGGAAAAGAAAAATCTAACACTATATGGATCTATTTCGGAGTCGAAGACCCAGAGCTTTTACTTTGGGAAGAAAGTGGTTTTATGATTATGACATAATTGTGGAATACCATGCTACCAGAGATCAGTAGACCTTTTATGTTTCTATCACCTTCAAAAAATGTTTTAGGTAAAGTTAAACAAACATAATCAAAGGTGAAAGATTTTGCACTCATTTATGAAATCAAGACAAAACTTGTCACCACGAAACAAGAAAATCTTTCTTTCATTGAATACTTTAACACCATGAAGGTTTACCGGTTAGAGTTGGACTACTACCAAATCTCAAAATGTCCTGCTGTGAAAAGGCAGGATCCTTACAAAATTCGTCGAGAAGGAGAGTATCTTTGAATTTTTGACAGGATTCAACAATGACTAACCAAATTCGATGTCTTAAATAGAAAAAAATCTTCTTTCCCTGAATGAAGTATTCCATCTCATTCGAGAATAAAGAATGACGGTGATGGTCAATATTCCAGCTCTTAAGATATTTGTAATGACAACTTATGAATCCCAATGGAAGGGATTTTCTCAAAGAAACTTCTACAAAAAAGGACAGCATCCTCCTTTTAAAGAAAATTTATTGTGCAATAACCACAAAAAAAGAACACACCAAGGACAAACGATGGAAACTTCACGAAAATTTCCAAGATCATGGAGGAAAAAAAAGCCATAAATAAAAAATGAACAAGCCTGCCTAGTGGAGTCAAAATGATTCAATTCAGAAGAGAATAATAAATTAAGGAATTTTCTCAATGCTTTAGAAAAACCAAGAGGATCTTGTTCACTTGCTCAAAAAGATAATTTTTAATTTTTATGCTCTTAGTGCCTCTAATAGTTATTAGCCTTCATGGAACCAAGATTCAAGTCCCACCGATCACATTACAAATCTAGCTAATATAGCTCAAACTTACAAACCTTGTCCTAGCAATAGGGAAATAAAAGTTACAGATAAATCTTTGAAAACTATTGCAGGATAGGGAAACATCTTAATTTTACCTAAATTAACCCTCAGTAACGCATTACATGTCCAAAACATTGCAGTTAACATTTTATATATTCACAAATTAACCAAATACTAAAATTGCAAAATCATATTTTTTAATTGATTATTCTGCTTTCTAGGATCTCACTACAAGGAATATGATTGGGAAACTACAGAAAAGAATGGGTTATGCTTTCTTGAAAATTGAGGTCAATTATCATAATTTTTCACCTCGAATACTACCAATAATATAAGGACCCATCATTATATATTAGAACATCATTCTTTTCAATATGTTATGTATATTTTTTCTTCCATTTTCACAAAAACAACCATTAAAAACTTTTATTGTAAAACTTGTGAAATTCCTAAATATAGTGTGTTTATTTTCTTAAAAGTAACTCTATATCTTCTAGTAAGTTTGTATTAATTCATTATGATATCTGAGTACCCTCTAAAATCTCAAATATCTCTGAGTCACTAATTTTGTTATGTTTATTGATGATTACACTTGAATAACATGTGTAAACTTAATTATATAAAAATTTGATCTTAGATCTATACTTTATATATTCATTGTCATGATCACTGTCATGATAAAAATTAATTTAATGCTAAGATCAAATTTTTCATATTCAAAATGCTCGTAATTATTTTGATATCGATTTTTCAAAAATAGGGTATTATCCATCAATCTTTTTGACCTGACACTTCCCAACAAAATGAAGCAGCAAAAAGAAAAAGCTGTCACATTTTGGAAGTAATTAGGACACTTCTCCTACACAATCAAATACCAAACATTATTGAAGAGAAGTTGTTCTAACAGCTAATTACTTAATCAATGGAATACTCTCAAGGGTAACTGATTCAAAAAGTACATTAAATTATTTGATAAAATTCTTTCCTATGAACAACTTCTAAAAGATCTCTCTAAAAATTTTTAGATGCATTGCTTATATTCACATCCATAAACAACATAGAGGAAAATTTGACCTAAGAGCGCTCAAATGTTTATTTATTGGATATTCTGCCACACAAAAAGGATATAAATGTCATCATCCACTCACAAAAAGTTATTTACTTCGATGGATGTCACATTTGATGAAACTCATGATTTTTTTCACTCATCTTCCGGAAGAGAATTATAAACAGCATAAAGGAAAATTTGACCTTAGAGATCGTAAATGCTTATTTTTCGGGTATTTTGCCTCACAAAAGGAATAAGAATGTCATCATCCACTCACAAAAATTTATTCACTTCAATGGACGTCACATTTGATGAAACTCATAGTTTTTCCACTTATACTCATCTTTCAGAGGAGAATTCTCATCTTGATAAATTTGACGATATATGTAATCTTGACATTTATATAATAGAAAATCCTTCAAATATAAATCTTATTCTCATTATCCCCCTTTAAGTTGATACAAGAAGAAACAAGCCTAATCAATGTCTCCAATAAGTTCAAGCCTCGAAACCGTTACCAAGAAATACACTCAACCTACCACTCATTTATGTTTCATCTCTCAATGCAGCACATTTAATAAATTCCCTTCATCTGTTAGAACTTTTCTAACCAATAATAACACCAATCATATTTTCAATCCACAAATTTACTTGAGGCACTTTAAAAAAAAAATGAACTGAAGCTATAAGAGAGAAAATGAATGCATTAGAAAAAAATCATACAGGAGAAACTGCTAAATTACTAGTTAAACAAGAATACAAAATGATGCAAATGAATTTCACATTGAAGTATAATGCAGATGGGAGCCTAGAAAGATATCAAACAAGAATAGTAGCAAAAGAATATACTCAAATCATATGGGATGGATTATTCTGGAACTTTTGTTCATGTTACAAAAATGAATACTACTTGCATTATAATATCCCTAACCAATTATGGGTGGCCTATTTAAGAATATGATATAAAAATGGTTTCTTCCATGGTGATGTCAAAGAAGAGATTTATATGAATCCACCATTAGAATTTGATATTTCTTTTAAAAAGGGTCAGGTATGCATACTGAAAAAGGGCTTATATGGACTAAAACAATTATCAAGAGTTTGTTTAACAAATTTGCATAGGCTATGAAAGGAGTTAGATGCAAACAAAATCAATGAGACCACACTCTCTTCATAAAACACTCTCTTGATATTAAAATGTAAATCCTTGTTGTGTATATTGATGATATGATTATTACAACAGATAACAATCAAGATAAAGAAACATTAGGGCATGACCCTTGTGTCTACCGCTAAAAGGTCCCAACAGAAAGATAAATTGTTGGTGAGCATCGAGGCATAGTATTAGACTGCAATCTAAGAAATTCTCCTATGATACAATAATGCATTTCCAAGTTATCATGAAGTCTTCCCGTGCAAGACATGGGACATTTTTTAGTTTATTTGGGTTGACATCATCCTCTAAAACGAGAACCCCAAAAAGACCCATATGTCGTTGGAATTTGTTTTACAAGATAGAAGGCATTTTCAATCATCAAGGTTGGCATCACGCTCATGGCTGAGATCCCTAGATGCATTGTAGACTCAGCTCGTTACTTTTTGTTAAATGAAGGACAAATATTTTAAAAGATTCCTACACATTCAAGTTAACATCAAGCCCAAAGTTGAGACTATTGAGCGCCCCGAACATTGAACTCCCTTCTTAATTAGATAAGAGGTTAATCCTTTTGGGTAAATATCAAATTCAAGGATGAGATAATCTAGCCAGGAGAGTTGACATCATGCCTAACACCGATATCTCCCTCAATTTGGGTTGAAATTATGCCCATGGTCGAGATCTCCAAATAACTCGGGTGACATCGTATTCTATATCAAGATCCTTGAGAAAATGTTCAAGTTATCAATGATAGAATTGTTTTCCATCAATGTGACTCCCCTGACATTCTTTCTCAATGTGACATTTCTTCGATCAGCTCTTGAGTTGAATGCGAGTCTCCTGATATTCCTTCTCAATCTAATTCCTTCGTTCACCTCTTGACTTAGATACGAGTCCCCTAGTATTCTTTCCCAATGTGACAGATTTTTCATCGATCAGCTCTTGAGTTGGATGTGAATCCCCTGACATTCCTTCTCGATCTGATTCCTCTATTTACCTCTTGGGTTAGATGTGAGTCTCTAAACTTTCTTGCCCAATGTGGAAGATATATCTTCCTGAGGTTAGGCATAATATCCCCTTCGTGTAGCCTTCCCTTGAATTTTCCACCTTAAGCTGCTTCTTTTCTCCTTTTGTGGATTTAAGATGTTTCTTCTTATCCACAATTTTATTCTAATCAATCTTTTCAACCTTCTTTAGGCTTTTGTTGCCTAAGATCCTCAACGGAATTGCCAGAAATCTGAGGGCACCAAAAATTCAAGACTACTCTCCAAGAAAACTTTCTGCATTTAATCTTTTTAGTTGTTGAGAGAGCTTTGAAGGGTCAAATTTTCTGAAGACAGATTGGATAGTAAATAAGACACTACCCAGAGATTTCGTCCTTATTTTGCGAGGACTTTTTGATCTGGGATTCGAGATTTCCCATAGGCGCGAACGCCTATGGTTTGATAACAGGAAAGAACTTTAGATTAAAATTGGTCATTAAGAATTAAAAATTGAACATATAATAGCAACAAACACAAGATTTAAGTTATAAAATCATCACTTGAAGCTTAAAGCGGATTGTGGGGGATTGAAGACGAAGCACGATCAAGATCCCATGGTTTCGTCATCTTGGGTAGTCAACCCAACATGACAAAAGAATTCTTGTTAGCAGTCATGGGTGGCGTCGTCCAAGAGATCCTTGTAGATTTGAGGTGAATCATTGTCTAAGAGGATAAATTTAAGTCGACCTTAGCTAACAAAAGGTTTTCTATCAATCAACTGTACTATTATAATTCACAACTCAAATGATAGAAAATTGTTGGAAAAATACATGTTGTGGTCGTAACCGTAATATAATGATGTCATTTCGCGGCAGCTACCCAGACAGAGGACTCTAATAGTATTCTCTATTTTATGGTGTCATTTAGCGGTGAAACCACGAAGGCAGGAGACTCGAGTCACATCCTTACTGGAATATGATTGTTTTGTTTGTTAATATATTGATGCATTTAATAAAATATTAGTTTTTAGTAATCTGAAGTCGGTTAGAAATCTGTCAATCTCAACAAACTGTTGCGGAGTGTGGATGAGATTTGTTTTAAGTCTTTAGTGATTGATTTTTTGCTTAGATATTTTAATTGATTATTTTAAAAATATAGATTTAAAAGATTGACCCCTCCGGTTGAAATCTTCCATCAACTCGGTCGCCATCGGCGAATTAAATATTTTAAACCTTTTTATATATGAAGAGGCAATTAATTTTGTCAGTTAAAGCTTTTCAAAATATAAGTCATGTCGACTTTTATCATTCTAAGGAGGATTAGACTAGTCAAGTGATTTGGACTTGTAAATTCTTATTTCAGGATTTGGACATTTATTGGGGCTTACTAGACTCGTCAACTTCTGTCCTTGAGAGGAGGATCGGACTAATGAGATGGGACTTACAACCCTGCAATATAGACAAAACGGTATGATTAGCCCGCACAACATTCTTGAACCTAGTATTTAAGTATTTACTTTATAAGAAGAGTGGATTAGATTTGCTTTAAGTATTTAGTGTTTGATTCTTAACTTGGATAATTTAATTGATTATTTTGAAAGTTTTTATTTAAAAGATTGACTCATTCAGTTAAAATCTTCTATCAACTCGATCATTATCGGAAAATTAAATATTTTACTTTTTTATATATGAAGGGGGGTAATTAATTTTTTCAATTTAAGTTTTTCAAAATATAAGTCAATTGACTCTTGTCCTTATGAGGAGGATGATCGTACTAGTTTGGTAATTTGGACTTGTAAACTCTTATTTCAAGATTTTAACATTTATTGGGGCTTACTAGACTCGTCCACTCCAGTCCTTGCGGGGAGTGGGACTTACAACTATGCCTCCTATAGACAATGCGGCCTGATAGCCCGTGCAACATTATCAAACCTCGCATTTAAACATTGATATTTTGGTTGGAGCACATGCGGACATTTATTATTTCTCATATTTGATTATCTTGAATAAATTTATAAGAGCATTAAGGACTTGCATGAGTTTTAAATCATTAACTTAATATGGATTTTACAAAATATCTCTAAGTGAAACCCTTCTAAGTTTTAAAAGTTTGGGGTCATATTTCAAGATATTGCATTTATCTTATCAGATAACCCGGAAAGTTTATGAATTTTTAAGTTATTTTGAACTTAAAATATTTACAAAAATAATATGATTTTAGACTTTAAATGCAAAACTTTATTTTTGCTAGTAGGGGTTTTGCAAATTCTGTAGCGAACATGTCTTACGTAGCCTCAATTTTATTTAATATTTAATTTAAGCCCAAATTTGTAGAATTTAACATTCAATTTAAGTGCCCAAATGATATTTAAGTCATTTAAAAATTTAAAGAAAATCAAACTTTCAAATTCATTTGCGAGTCTTGAAAATCCAATTTCAAATATTAGCATTATTAATATTGTTTAAAAATTCAATTTTTTTTTTTGTCATTTAAGAAATTTACAAAGTCCAAATCTTAAATTATTTTACAAGCTCAAGTTCAGTTGAAATTTCGACAACCTCCCGGCGTCATCCCCGATTAGGGAGCTGCATCAGGGTGTATATCTGCCCAGTTGTCTATAAGAAGTGCTCGTCAGTGTCGTGAGACATTGTGTCCGGGAGAGATTATCTAATCCACAGGTCTATAAGGCGAGTGTGGGTCTTCACTTTTCCTGCATTTTCAGTCGACAAAAATCTTCTAATCCACGGGCATATAAGACACGTGGGTCTTTATTTTTCCTACATAAAATTATATAAGCCCGATTTCCTTGCATTTACACCTTTTCGCTCCAACGGTGTTGACACTGAAGATCGGCGACGAAGATAGTAGAATAAATAAATACTGTATGTATATATATATGTATATATATATATGTATCTATATGTATGTATGTATTATACAATGGACAACAATATTAAAAATAAAATGAACAGTAAAAACAGGTAGGATAAATTTGGCTTGACCCTGGTTTGTGCTTGGGTTTGAATAGATATAACAAATGGTTTGGGTTCAATTTAATAGGCAGAAGAGGATTCTTGGGGCTTGAGAGGTGTTCAGTGGAGCTAGGGCATGCATCGCACAGGAAGAGAGATCGCACAAGGGAGGTGTTTGGCTTCCTCTCAGGAAGAATAGCTTACAAAAGAAGGATCACAAGTACAGTGGAAGAAGTGTGATTTGGGAAGAATTAATATGTCATGTAAAACCACTTGAACTTAGTTGGACTACTCTTTAAACTCATTTAAGTAGCCTCTAAAACACTGTGTGATTGGTGAAGGATTATTGGCAATGTATTAGTTTACTAAAATTGACATCAATTCCTTAAGAGGACCCATTTGATTGTTCATATACATGTGAGAAAAATACAAACTACTATCTTCCGGTGGTTGGAGTTGGGAGGGTCAATTTTAAACAGTTGGTTTGGTTGTGCAACTAAAAAAGATGTCTAGTAAATCTAATAAAATTATAAAATAAATGAATAAATACATATATACAAGCATATTACATAAATTTAAACATGTAAAGTTGCTTATATTATTTAAAAATATGAAAAAAATATTCTGTAATAAATACATATATACAAGCAAATTACATAACTTTATACATATTAATGAACTTATATTATTTTAAAATATTGAAAAAATAGTATAGGTAATAATAATAATTTATTTTTCATGATACAGTATGTATGTATGTATGTAATTATGTAATAAATACATATACACATGCATATTACATTACTTTCTACATATTAACTAGCTTATATTATCTTGAAATATGAAAAAATAGTATTTGTGTGTGTGTGAGCACACACATGCGTGCTTAATAAATTAAGCATTAACTATTACTATTGTGTGTACATGTATGTATGTATGTATCTATGTGTTTGTGTGGGTGAGTATGTGAGCGTGAATGCCGA